>NC_041389.1:644573780-644582679 GCF_002162155.2 Triticum dicoccoides
AGTGGGAGGTCTGCTCTCCACTCGGTAGGATTTTTAAAACTTAGGCGAGCACTGGGCTGCAGCTAAGCCCCCGAGTGGGAGGTCTGCTCTCCACTCGGTAGGATTTTCAAAACTTAGGCGAGCACTGGGCTGCAGCTAAGCCCCTTGAGTGGGAGGTCTGCTCTCCACTCGGTAGGATTTTTACGGTGTCTTTCTTATGGAGAACGCATTACACTTGTGGCGTAGCTCGGAGGAGAGGGTAACAGTCGACTTGCACCTCATCCTCCTTGCGGAGCGCACATTGTACTTGTGACATAGCTCGGAGGAAAGGGTAGCAGTCGACCTGCACTTCGTCCTCCTTGCGAGCGCACATTGTACTTGTGGCGTAGCTCGGAGGAGAGGGTAGGAGTCGACCTGCACCTCGTCCTCCTTGTGAGCGCATGTTGTACTTGTGGCGAAGCTCGGAGGACAGGGTAGCAGTCGACCTGCACCTCATCCTCCTTGCGAAGCGCACATTGTACTTGTGACGTAGCTCGGAGGAAAGGGTAGCAGTCGACCTGCACTTTGTCCTCCTTGCGAGCACACATTGTACTTGTGGCGTAGCTCGGAGGAGAGGGTAGCAGTCGACCTGCACCTCGTCCTCCTTGTGAGCGCACGTTGAATTTGAACTTAGGCGAGTACTTAGACTGCAACTAAGCCCCCGAGTGGGAGACTGGCTCACCACTCGGTAGGATTTTATTGAAACTTAGGCGAGTACTTGGACTGCAGCTAAGCCCCCGAGTGGGAGACTGGCTCGCCACTCGGTAGGATTTTATTGAAACTTAGGCGAGTACTTGGACTGCAGCTAAGCCCCCGAGTGGGAGACTGGCTCGCCACTCGGTAGGATTTTATTGAAACTTAGGCGAGTACTTGGACTGCAGCTAAGCCCCCGAGTGGGAGACTGGCTCGCCACTCGGTAGGATTTTATTGAAACTTAGGCGAAACGGATTCGCAGCTAAGCCCCCGAGTGGGAGGCCGGCTCTCCACTCGGTAAGGATTTTTTTTACAAACATAGGCGAAACAGATTCGCAGCTAAGCCACCCACTGAGGGGGAATTTTACTGAACAAATAAAAGTGACAAAAATCATGGGGGAAATTATGACACTATTATCTTGCGAAACATGAACTACAGAAGTACTTTTATTAAAACTCATCCGAGTGAATACTTAAGTGTAAAAGGGGCGGAGCAACTCCGCGTTCCAAGCTCGGGGCTCGTCGATGTTGTGCTCGACGTTGTAGACACGGTACGCCCCGTTGTGAAGAACCTTGGTGACGACGAAGGGTCCTTCCCAAGAAGGAGCAAGCTTGTGTGGTTTCTGCTGATCCACTCGGAGAACGAAATCCCCTTCCTGGAAGGCTCGACTCTTCACGTTTTTGGCGTGGAAGCGACGCAAGTCTTGTTGGTAGATGGTTGATCGGATCAAAGCCATCTCCCTTTCTTCCTCTAAAAGGTCGACTGCATCCTGCCGCGCTTGTTCTGCTTCAGCTTCGGTGTAGAGCTCGACTCGAGGAGCATTGTGGAGCAGATCACTCGGCAAGACCGCTTCACCTCCATAGACCAAGAAGAATGGAGTTCTTCCAGTCGACCGGTTAGGCGTGGTCCTTAGACCCCACAACACCGAGGGAAGTTCATCGACCCATGCTCCAGCCGCATGCTTGAGGTCACGCATCAGTCGGGGTTTCAACCCTTTGAGGATCAAGCCATTGGCCCGCTCCGCTTGTCCATTCCACTGGGGATGGGCGACTGAAGCATAGTCGACTCGTGTGCCTTGAGATGTGCAGAACACCCTGAATTCCTCCGAATCGAAGTTTGATCCATTGTCAGTGATGATGCTGTGTGGGACTCCATATCTGAATATCAGTTCTCTGATGAAGCTGACAGCTGTACCGGCGTCAAGGTTCTTGATGGGTTTATCCTCAATCCACTTGGTGAACTTGTCGACTGCTACCAGTACATGCGTGAAACCGCTTCGTCCTGTTCTCAAGGGACCAACCATATACAATCCCCATACTGCGAAGGGCCATACGAGTGGTATGGTCTTCAGAGCTGATGCAGGCTTGTGTGACATGTTGGAATAAAATTGACATCCCTCACACTTGTCAAGGTTCCTCGTCATCCGGGAGCTCTTTTCTCAGGATATACGCGATATATGGAACTGTCCAATCAGGAGAGATCACTAAAGCCTCCATGACCAAGTCGACCACTGCTGGAACTTCAACCTCAGTCGGATCTGTGGCACTCTTGGGCTGCGGAGCTTCTTCGGTAAAAGGATCTTCTTTGACTGATGGAGTATGGATATGCTCCAAGAACACACCGCTGGGGATGGCTTCTCTCTTGGAACCTATCTTTGCCAAATCATCAGCCGCTTGGTTTTTCAGTCGGGGTATATGATGGAGCTCTAACCCCTCAAATTTCTTTTCAAGCTTCCTCACTGCATTACAGTATCCAGTCATGGCTGGGCTTCTTACGTCCCACTCCTTCATCACTTGGTTGACCACCAAATCTGAGTCGCCATAAACCATAAGGCGACGGACGCCGAGTGAAATGGCCATGCGCAATCCATACAGAAGGGCCTCGTATTCTGCCTCATTGTTGGAGGAATCAAAGTGAATCTGGAGCACATATCTGAGCTTATCTCCTCTGGGGGAAACCAAGACTACCCCAGCACCGGAACCATTTAACATCTTAGAGCCATCAAAGAACATGGTCCAATGCTCCGAGTGAACTTGAGTCGGTTGCTGCTGTTCAATCCACTCAGCAAGGAAATCTGCTATTGCTTAGGACTTAATGGTTTTCTTTGCCTCAAACTTGATATCAAGGGGAAGGAGTTCAATCGCCCATTTCGCCACTCGACCAGTTGCATCTCTGTTGTGCAGAATCTCTGAAAGTGGAGCGTCGCTGACGACTGTAATGGAATGATCAGAGAAATAATGAGCAACCTTCTTCGTGGTCATGTAGATCCCATACACAAGCTTCTGATAATGAGGATATCTTTGCTTTGATGGAGTCAAAACTTCAGACAGATAGTACACTGGGCGCTGAACTTTGAAGGCTTTCCCTTCTTCTTCCCGTTCGACCATAAGTACTGTACTGACGACTTGTCCTGTGGCTGCAATATAAAGCAACAGAGGCTCTTTGCTGATCGGAGCAGCAAGCACCAGCTGGGTGGAGAGCAGAGCTTTTATCTCGGCAAACGCTGCATCAGCTTCTGGAGTCCACTCAAACTTGTTTGCCTTCTTCATCAGTCGGTAAAGAGGCAACGCCTTTTCACCGAGTCAAGAAATGAATCGACTTAACGCGGCCAAACATCCAGTAAGCTTCTGGACATCGTGCACACGCACAGGGTGTTTCATTCGGAGTATAGTGCCAACTTTTTCTGGGTTAGCATCGATTCCTCGTTCGGAAACAAGAAAACCGAGTAACTTTCCACCAGGAACTCCGAATGTGCACTTTGATGGATTGAGCTTGATATCATACCTCCTGAGATTGGCAAATGTTTCAGCGAGGCCAGTCAACAGGTCGGAACCCTTTCACGACTTGACCACAATATCATCCATGTACGCTTCAACATTCCGACTGATTTGAGTGAGTAAACACTTCTGAATCATCCGCATGAACGTGGCTCCGGCATTCTTGAGGCCGAATGGCATAGTGACATACACTAGTAGAAAAGGGGGCAATGGTCCAGGCCGGTCCAGCCCATTAGTCCCGGTTCAATCCAGAACCGGGACCAATGGGAGCATTTGACCCGGTTCATGAGCCCCGGGGGCCGGCCGGGCCACGTGGGCCATTGGTCCCGGTTCGTCTGGACCTTTTGGTCCCGGTTGGTGGGGCGAACCGGGACCAATGGGCCGTACTCCTAGCCCACCACAATTGGTCCCGGTTGGTGGCATGAACCGGGACCGAAGGCAAACCTTTAGTCCCGGTTCGCGCGACTAACCGGGACCAAAGGTGGTGCCTATATATACCCCCCTCGCGCAAGAGCAGAGCACACTGCTCTGTTTTTTCTGGCCGAGGAGGAGAGGGCTTGGTGGTGCTCTAGCTCACCTCCTATGCACACAAGGTGTTCAATGGAATGCCCGAGCCACACTACTTAAGGTTTCTCCTCTCCAAGCTTGACCGCAAAGCTCCATTTTCCTCCATATTTGTCTAGGTTTAGCGGTCCGTCACGCCCCATCCCCGTCTTCAACGTCGTCGATCACCCGCACCGATCTCATTGCCGGCACCACCGTGGTGAGCCTCTTGTTCTTATCTTCTTTCTGAAAGGAAAAATATTCTTATTTGTATGTTTAGATAGATATATACTTGTATAATTTTCTTACTTTTATTATTGCATCTTATATAGTGTGATGGTTTTGGTATCCGCCCCCGTCTTCCCTCGTACTGTCTATGATTCGGATGTGGTATATATTATCTTTTCATAACTATTGGTTCATTTATTGTTTATGACAATTATGCCGACCAACGTGACATAGATTTTATTCATCTAGGAGGTTGTTGAACCGGAAATTCCAACCGACCCTATTGTCGAGAGGTTAAATTTAGTTGAAGAAGAAAACAATTTGTTAAAGGAAAAAATTAGAAAAATTGAGGAGGAGAAGATGATATTGGAGTTGCATGTTGCAGATGTCGTCGATGATCACAAGATCAAGATGGATGCAATGCGCTTGAAGATTAGAAAGATTAGAAAATATGCCATTCATACCGAGGCTTGGTATCATTATGCCGTTGGATCAGTTGTTACATTGGTTGCGATTATGATCGCATTTGTTCCCGCATTGAAATGTTTTACATAGTTTCAGTGTATGGTTTAATTAATTTAGATGCTCTGCAGAGCTTTATGTTGTTAGATGAGAACTATGTATGTACTTTGGTTTTAATGTGATGATGAACTTCTATTAATTTGGTCACTTAATTATCTATTCATGATGTTCTGTAATGATTTTTGACACACTTAATTATATATAATGCACACAGATGAACCGACAATGGATGTACGGTTCAAGACACACCTTCGAGAACATTAAGGGTGTGCATAATTTTCTCGAAGTGGCTGAGGCAAACAAGCAGAATGGTTTTATGTGTTGTCCATGCCCTATATGTGGGAATACGAAGTCTTACTCTGACCGGAAAATCCTCCACACCCACCTGCTTTACAAGGGTTTCATGCCACACTATAATGTTTGGACGAGGCACGGAGAAATAGGGGTTATGATGGAAGACGGCGAAGAAGAAGAGTACGATGACAACTATGTGCCCCCTGAATACGGTGATGCTCCAGAAGATCAAGAGGAACCAGACGATGTGCAGGATGATGCTGCAACGGGCGAAGCTGCTGAAGATCAAGAGGAACCAGACGATGTGCCCGATGATGATGATCTCCGCCGGGTCATTGTCGATGCAAGGACGCAATGCGAAAGTCAAAAGGAGAAGCTGAAGTTCGATCGCATGCTAGAGGACCACAAAAAGGGTTGTACCCCAATTGCGAAGATGGCAACACAAAGCTCGGTACCGTACTGGAATTGCTGCAGTGGAAGGCAGAGAATGCTGTGCCTGACAAAGGATTTGAGAAGCTACTTAAAATATTGAAGAAGAAGCTTCCAAAGGATAACGAATTGCCCGACAGTACATACGCAACAAAGAAGGTCGTATGCCCTCTAGGATTGGAGGTGCAGAAGATACAAGCATGCCCTAATGACTGCATCCTCTACCGCGGTGCGTACAAGGATCTGAACGCATGCCCGGTATGCGGTGCATTACGGTATAAGATCAGACGAGATGACCCTGGTGATGTTGATGGCGAGCCCCCCAGGAAGAGGGTTCCTGCGAAGGTGATGTGGTATGCTCCTATAATACCACGGTTGAAATGTCTGTTCAGAAACGGAGAGCATACCAAGTTGATGCGATGGCACAGTGAGGACCGTAAGAAAGACGGGAAGTTGAGAGCACCCGCTGACGGGTCGCGGTGGAGAAAAATCGAGAGAAAGTACTAGGATGAGTTTTTAAGTGAGCCAAGGAACGTATGGTTTGCTTTAAGCGCGGATGGCATTAATCCTTTCGGGGAGCAGAGCAGCAATCACAGCACCTGGCCCGTGACTCTATGTATGTATAACCTTCCTCCTTGGATGTGCATGAAGCGGAAGTTCATTATGATGCCAGTTCTCATCCAAGGCCCTAAGCAACCCGGCAATGACATTGATGTGTACCTAAGGCCATTAGTTGAAGAACTTTTACAGCTGTGGAATGGAAACGGTGTGCGTACGTGGGATGAGCACAAACAGGAGGAATTTAACCTAAAGGCGTTGCTGTTCGTGACCATCAACGATTGGCCCGCTCTCAGTAACCTTTCAGGACAGACAAACAAGGGATACCACGCATGCACGCACTGTTTACTTGACACCGATAGTATATACTTGGCAAGCTGCAGGAAGAATGTGTACCTGGGCCATCGTCGATTTCTTCCGACCAACCATCAATGTCGAAAGAAAGGCAAGCATTTCAAAGATGAGGCAGATCACCGGAAGAAGCCCGCCATGCATACCGGTGATCACGTACTTGCCATGGTTAATGATTTACACGTAATCTTTGGAAAGGGTCCCGGTGGACTAGCTGTTCCGAGTGACGCTGGGGGACACGCACCCATGTGGAAGAAGAAATCTATATTTTGGGACCTACCCTACTGGAAAGACCTAGAGGTCCGCTCTTCGATCGACGTGATGCACGTGACGAAGAACCTTTGCGTGAACCTGCTAGGCTTCTTGGGCGTGTATGGGAAGACAAAAGATACAGCTGAGGCATGGGAGGACCTGCAACGTTTGCACGAAAAAGACGGCATGCCTCCAAAGCAGTATGAAGGTCCTGCCAGCTATGCTCTTACCAAAGAAAAGAAGGAAATCTTCTTTGAATGCCTGCTTAGTATGAAGGTCCCGACTGGCTTCTCGTCGAATATAAAAGGAATAATAAATATGGCAGAGAAAAAGTTTCAGAACCTAAAGTCTCATGACTGTCACGTGATTATGACGCAACTGCTTCCGGTTGCATTGAGGGGGCTTCTACCGGAAAACGTCCGATTAGTCATTGTGAAGCTATGTGCATTCCTCAATGCAATATCTCAGAAGGTGATCGATCCAGAAATCATACCAAGGCTAAGGAGTGATGTGGTGCAATGTCTTGTCAGTTTCGAGCTGGTGTTCCCACCATCCTTCTTCAATATCATGACGCACGTCCTAGTTCATCTAGTTGACGAGATTGTCATTCTGGGCCCCGTATTTCTACACAATATGTACCCCTTTGAGAGGTTCATGGGAGTCCTAAAGAAATATGTCCGTAACCGCGCTAGGCCAGAAGGAAGCATCTCCATGGGCCATCAAACAGAGGATGTCATCGGGTTTTGTGTTGACTTCATTCCTGGCCTTAAGAAGATAGGTCTCCCTAAATCGTGGTATGAAGGGAGACTGACTGGAAAAGGCACGCTTGGAAAGGACTCAATAATATGCAGGGACGGATATTCTTGGTCTCAAGCCCACTACACAGTTCTACAGAACTCTACCTTGGTGACCCCGTATGTCGATTAACACAAGAACAGTTTGCGCTTCAAACACCCGGAGCAGTGCGACGACTGGATTACATGTGAACACATCAGGACTTTCAGCAGTTGGTTGGAAGCACGTATCAGAGGTGACAACACTGTTTGTGATGAGCTGTACTTGTTATCCAGGGGACCATCTTTGACTGTATTGATTTGGAAAGGATACGAGATAAATGGGAATACATTTTACACGATTGACCAAGATCAAAAGAGCACCAACCAAAAAAGCGGTGTCCGCTTTGATGCAACAACCGAGAGGGGAAAGGACACATATTATGGTTACATAGTGGACATATGGGAACTTGACTATGGACATGATTTTAAGGTCCCTTTGTTTAAGTGCAAATGGGTCAATCTGTCAGGAGGCGGGGTACAGGTAGACCCACAGTACGTAATGACAACAGTGGATCTGAAAAATCTTGGGTACACTGACGAACCGTTCGTCCTAGCCAATGATGTGGCACAGGTTATCTATGTGAAGGACATGTCCAGCAGACCGAGAAAGAGAAAAGATAAGGAAGAAAATACATCATACAATGAGCCAAAGCGCCACATAGTTCTTTCAGGAAAAAGGGACATCGTGGGAGTGGAGGACAACACAGACATGTCTGAAGATTATGAAAAGTTTCATGAAATTCCTCCCTTTAAAGTCAAGGCTGACCCCAGCATCCTGATAAACGATGAAGATTATCCATGGTTACGGCGCAATAAGCAAATGACACAAGCGAAGAAAAAGTGAAGACTTTCTCCCGCAACTATTATGATGATACCATGCCAACTTTGTAACTGACGAGTATGATACCATTGTTCGTTTTGTACATGCACATGCTATGTGTGGGTCAATTTATGATACCATGCCAACTTTCAACTTTTTCAGAGTTCATTTGAAATGCTTTAATGTCTTATGGTTCGGCCCTCGTAATAATTAAAAATAGCAATAATAAGTATTTTGTTGTAAGTAGGAACAAAATAAAATAAATAAAGTAAGAAAGAAAACAAAAAAAAAGTGGAAATTTATAATTTTCCTAAAACTAAAAGCAAAAAGAATTAAAAAATAAAGCAAAAAACAAAAGAAAATAAATAATGCAGAAAACAAAACAAAAAAACAACAATAAGTATTTTGTTGTAAGTAGAAACAAAATAAAATAAATAAAGCAGGAAAGAAAACAAAAAAAAAGTGTTTTCAAATTTGAAAAGTAATGGCACTAACAGAAAGTTTATAATTTTCCTAAAACTAAAAGCAAAAAGAATTAAAAAATAAAGCAAAAAACAAAAGAAAACAAATAACGCAG
>NC_041389.1:644583900-644656131 GCF_002162155.2 Triticum dicoccoides
GATATATGTATTTATTGTTCATATGTGTATTAATGTTTTCATATATGCAAAAGATAGATTTTTAGAAAAGGTTATGTTTTTTTTCTGTTCATAGATTTTTTTTGTTGATATTAATTATTGTAGAATATGCAAATGTTTGTATATTCATATGAACAATGCATTAGGCAAAACCTTTGTTTTTTTTCGAAATTTTCTATTTGAACGTTTTTTTTAAAACAAGCAATACTAAAAGAATGAAAGGAAAAAGGAAAATAAGAAGAGGAAGAAAGGAGAAAAAGAGGAGAGGAAGAAGAGGAGAAATAAATAAGAAGAGGAAAAAAGAAGAAAAAGAAGAGGAGAAGAAGAAAGGAATAGAGGAGAAAGAAGAAATTCTATTTTTTCTTCTTCTCCTCTATTCCTTTCTTCTTCTCCTCTTTTTTTTTTCTTCTTTTACTTCTTCTTCTTCTTCCTTCTTCCTTCTTCCTCTTTTCTTCCTTTTCCTTAATTATTTTCCTTTCTCGAGGGAGAAGAAGAAAAAGAAGAGGAGAAGAAGAAAGAAAGGAAAGGAGAAAGAAGAAACTTCAACACGAGGGGGTGGTACCGATACCCCCTCCCCGATAATATTATTTTCCCATGTATATGTATGTCGCGTCATTGTCGATATAACCCCCTCTAGATACAACTGCAGCACCCCCCTCGGCCCTCTCGCTCGACCAAAACTCTCGAGGACACCCAAACCCTAGAGAGAAAACGATGTTGCAGGTCTCCTACGTACCCCCTCCCGCCGCGCCCCTACCCGACAAATTAACTCTCTCGAGGCCACCCAAATTTATCAAGTTAAAAGAGCGTTATCATCGAGGCCACCCCAAACCCTTGAAGCTTTGTGTCGAGGCGACCCCAAACCCTAGAGAAGCAGCGTCGAGGCCACTAACATGATTCCTTATTGTGATTAGCTAGCTAGTTCTACGTTTTCCACTATGTACCATGTTTGAATAATAATTGACATGTTGTCAATATTTGCAGAAACTATGGAGCACTCCCGAGACGAAGAAACATAAGCGATGTTGGGGGAAATAATCACAAATGGAAGTGATGATGTTGCGTCATTTCTCATCGACACCGTTGGTCAGCTGGATGAAGAAGAGGGCTATGATTATGATGGCTTCGACCCATTAATGCTGGTACAAGAGGAGGACTATGTTCATGATGGCTCCGGTGACACAATGGAGGTACAAGACGAAGGAGACCGTGCTGACTGCTCCGGTCACCGAACCGAGTCCGGCCAGGTATATATATATTAGTTAAGCTCGTGCTGACAAGTTAATTGATGCATCCATTGTTTTGGTATATGTACACATATTAATTACTGTCGTCTTTCTTCCTTATAATTTCTAGCCCTCCGGATCGAGCACAACTTCGGTAAGGAGACGAGGCCCAAAGAAAAAGTTGAGCTCGGATGAAAAGTTTGAGATCATAGAAATCGTGCCCGACGGCGAACCGATTGAACCTATTCGGACAAAGAAGGCATTTTCTGCTCAGTGCGGGGTTCTTGTTAGGGACAGGATCCCGATCAGCATCCAGCAATGGTATAAGCCTGCTAAGGATGAAGACGCTGAGGTGTCTTATGTCAATGATATGCAGAAAGAAGATCTTTGGACTGAGCTGAAGGCAAATTTCACCCTACCGCCAGAGGAGGATCCAGAGAAGCCAGTTAAAGAGCAATTAATCAAGTCTTGTGATCTTAAGAAGACGGCAGGCCTAATGAGGAGGTGGAGGAAAGAGCTGAACCAGTTTGTCAAGAAAAAAGAGACACCAGAATTCATCGGCAAATATGAGAAGATCAAAGATCACTGGCCCGCATTTGTGGCCCACAAGACATCGGAAAAGAGTAAGAAGATGTCGGAGACAAACAAGAAAAATGCTGCGAAGAAGACGCTTCACCATCGCACGGGGTCAAGTGGCTACCTCAAAGCCCGGCCTAAGTGGTCCAAGGCTGAGCATGATCTGCTTGAAAAAGGGATCGAACCAGAGACAATGCGCTGGCCAGACCGTTGCCGGACTTGGTTCTTCGGGGCTGGCGGAACCTTGGACCCTGTAACAGGGCAGTGTCAGTGGACGGACGAGCAACTGCAAACACCAGTCAAGAACCTTCGACACTATATCGATGCAGCGCAGCGAGGGACGTTCCTTCCAAACAGGGAGAAGGACGAGCTCACAATGGCCCTTGGGAATCCCGAGCACCCTGGACGGACACGAGGCACGCCAGGCTCCCTTCCATGGAAGGTTGGTTTTCCGGACACAGGGGGTTACAAAACCCACGAGAGGAGGAAGAAACTGGAGCAGGACCAAATGCAGGCGCTGCTTGGAAGGGTAATGGGACTAGAGGATCGAGAAGAGGAACGAGAAGTAGCGGATCGCAACAAACGACATGCCGAAGCTTCCCCCGAAGCTACCCCGCCATCTCAGCGGAGAAGCAGCGTTGCTTCCACCGAGCTGCTTCAGCCTGAGCATGTCTTGACGGCTCCTGCTAGCTATCCCATGGATGGTATCACGGAGTCTCAAAATTTCCACATTATGGCGTGATGCATGAATTTGAAGGTCAAGGCGGCTGTTGGCCAAGTTTATCCTAGTGGACCCGACACAACTTATCACTGCCAGCCGATTCCAGAAGGATTTGCTAAGGTGATGGTGGATGAAATAACGGAGGGATTTGAGGACCTCGCGCTTGAGCACCCTACCGGTGATGGGGAGACTAGGCTGGGTTCTGCTCTGAAGACTCCATGCGTATGGCGGAAGGAGCTCATCGACCTTCTGAACTGGACGCCTCCGCCGCCTCCTCCTCCTCCGGCGAGTCAGGGCACTCCGCCTCCTCCACCGCCTCCTCCTCCGGCGAGTGATGATCAGGGCACGCGTGGCGGCACTCCGCCTCCTCCACCGCCTCCTCCTCCGGCGAGTGACGATCAGGGCACGCGTGGCGGCACTCCGCCTCCTTCTCCGGCACGTGGCGGCACTCCGCCTCCTCCTTCTCCACCTCGCCAGCAAGGGCGGAAGAGACCCGCCGCCGCCCCGGCTGCTCCGACGTGTTGTAGTCCTTCTCCTCCGCCTCGTAAGAAAGCACGAAAGAAGACAGACGCCGCAGCCGCTCCGTCTGCTCCGGCGTCTAGCAGCACAAGAAGAGAGAGGCAATATAGATACGGTCCACCTCTAAAGCCTGTAGAGAAGTTACCGTACGAGAGGACCAAGGAGGAAAACAATACGATCGTGCAGGCCCAAGTGAAGGAGTTCTTTGAAGGGGTGAAAGCAAAGACACATCCACCTCCGGAGGAGAAGGTAGATCCGGTGAAAGCAAAGCGCACTCTCGATGCCCTGAGGAAACCACCAAAGTCTCCGCCAAGAACCAACTATGAGCGCATTACTGAACTGACATATCTCCAAGCCAAGCGGTCGGGAACTACTGTCAATGATAAAAGGTCAAAAGAACAACGAGCAAAGGGGAAAAAATTGCCCAGCTCGGCGAACAAGCACAACAATCGTGCCCCCCGCTCAATGTGTCTAATCCTCCGGGGACGGTGGCCGGTTATGGCAATCTTGAAGATTACCTGCCTGACGATGTACTTCCTGATTTCATGGAGGTGGACTTATTCAAATACGAGTACGGGAAGCCTCTCGTCAAAGATGAAAAGTCTCTGAGAACAATGATGCGAAGATTCCATAGTTGGTACATGAAAACCTGTAGAGAGTCTGAGGGGACGAACACTTTGTATCTGAAAATTAAAGAGGAGCACGACCTCGTTTCAAATGATGTGTTGGCTATTCCATTTGAGGAGTTCTTCGAGTTCTTCAATCAAAATGCCCTCGATAAATTAATGGTCTTTTGCTACTGCCTGTAAGTACTATTTCTATCATTAGTCTGTATATATAGCTCGGCTCTTTCATTGCATGTATTTATAATTAATTATCCTCAATATATTATGCAGATTGAAGATCGTCGAGTGCAAAAAAAATGAAATCTATGATATTGGGTTCATTAACACAAATATCATAGATGTATTTCTGGTTAAAAAGCGCGTCGAAGAGGCCGAGGACAACTTGCTACAATCGTTGATCAAAAATCAAAACAAAGATACCATACTCTTTCCTTACAACGGCCCGTGAGTGTTACTGTCGTGTGCATATTCGGTTTTCCTTATTACTCGAGCGAGGTTAATGTAATTGATGAGTTATGCATGCGTGTGCAGGTACCACTATATTCTTCTGGAGATTAAGCTTGAGCGTGGACTAGTAACCGTCTTAGACTCCGGACGGAAAGATCCCAGCACCTATGCGGACATGACTGAAATGCTCAGCAAGTAAGTTCAATCGATCATTATCGCACCATATCGGCAACTTTTTGTTCATTTCCTGATATCTCAAGTAATAATAATTATTTTCTTGTCTTGCAGGGTTTGGAAACAGTTCACCGCACAAGCTCCGAGACTGCCGAAGGAGCTGCGATATGTATACCCGAAAGTAAGTATTACTGGCGCGCATCTCCCGTTGATTCTATAGCTATACTTTCATCAATGCCATTTATATAATGCTTCATTATCAGTTTGATTGACCTCTATTTCTCGTAAAGTGCTTGTGGCAGGAGGAAGGGAATGATTTCTGTGGATACTACGTGTGCGAGTTCATCCACAACGCGACTTTGAAAAACAAGCGAGGCTACTCTAGAAGACAATATGAAGTGCGTAAGCAATATTCACAATTTCATTTTATTACACCATCATTTCTGTTGAGTTTCATTCATATATATGTATTAATTAACCCCCTTCTTCAAATTAATTAGACGTGGCAGATGCGGGATGAACTCCTAGAACCAGATCGCATGAAAGCAATTCAAGAGGAATTGGCGGGATTCTTTCTTGAACACGTCATCAGTAAAGCCGGAGAATACCATGTGGAACTTCAATTCAAATGCTAGTGGTTTGTAATTAAGAGATCTTATACATGTATGTAGCCAGTAAAAAACTTGTTGTTCGACCAATCTCTCGGAGAAGGAGAGGTCGATCGATCTTCTCTCGGTATGCATGACGAACTTCTGTACTGAATGGTTCTCTCGATCACTTATGTATATATACTACGTAGCGTCGACCAAGCACGGACATAAGAGAGGATACTTCTCTCTATTAAGTAGCTAGCTAACACAATATACGAAACACCTAAATTAAACCCCCAACCCCCCTCCTTTCAAAAAAAAAACAGCCACTGGAATGCAGACGCGTGGATGCCTTTTGGTCCCGGTTGGAGCCACCAACCGGGACCAAAGGCCCCCTGACTGGGCTCGGCGCACAGGGCCACGTGGAGGCTCATTGGTCCCGGTTCGTGTTTGAACCGGGACTAATGGGTGGAGGCATTAGTAACGACCCATTAGTCCCGGTTCATGAACCGGGACTAAAGGCCCTTACGAACCGGGTCTAATGGGTGGTTTTCTACTAGTGATAGCAAAAGCACCCGAATGGAGTGATGAAAGATGTTTTGATCTCATCGGGTCCGTACAGACGGATCTGATGGTACCCGGAATATGTGTCTAGAAAAGACAATCTCTCACATCCCGCGATCGAGTCGACAATTTGATCGATGCGAGGAAGAGGAAAATGATCTTTCGGGCAGGCCCGATTGATGTGTTTGAAATCAATGCACATGCGAAGTGACTTGTCCTTCTTGGGAACCATGACGACATTCGCGAGCCACTCAGAGTGGTATATCTCTCGGATAAACTCTGCCGCCAACAGTCGAGCCACCTCCTCGCCAATGGCCTTTCTCTTCTGGACGGCGGACCGTCGAAGATGTTCTTTGACTGGTTTTGCTGCTGAATTGACTCTAAGGCGATGCTCAGCCAGCCCCCTGGGAACACCCAGCATGTCAGTAGGCTTCCATGCAAAGATGTCCCAGTTCTCATGGAGGAACTGGGTGAGCGCTTCTTCCTATTTAGGGTCGAGTGTTGTGGAAATATGGGTCGGAGCCGCATTGGGGTCGGTCGGGTGAATGTGAACAGGCTTCGTCTCACCGGACGACTGAAATGCCGATTCTGTGGCAGGCTTCTTGGCCCGCAACAAATCACTCGGATCTGCATTTTTCTTGTACCCCTCCAGCTCGACCATTGTTATCTAGGAATCAGCAATTTTTGAGCCTTTCTGGAAACACTCTTCTGCCTTCTTCCGATTACCAGTGATAGTGATCACGCCTTTGGGGCCGGGCATCTTGAGTTTGAGGTACACGTAACATGGTCGAGCCATGAACCGTGCGTAAGCTGGTCTCCCCAAAATAGCGTGGTAAGCGCTCTGAAAATCCACGACTTCAAATGTCAGCTTCTCTTTGCGGAAATGCTTTGAGTCGCCGAACACCATGTCCAGAGCTATTTGGCCGAGTGACTCAGCCTTCTTTCCAGGTATAACTCCATGAAAACTCATGTTGCTGGTGCTCAATCGGGACATCAGAATGCCCATTCCTTTCAGCGTCTCCGCATATAATATGTTCAGTCCACTACCACCATCCATTAGTACCTTCGTCAGTCGAGTGCCTTCGACGACCGGGTCGACCACCAAAGCTTGCCTCCCAGGGGTGGCTATATGAGTCGGGTGATCAGACTGGTCGAATGTAATGGGAGTTTGGGACCATCTCAGATAACTGGGCGTCGCTGGGGCGACCATATTCACCTCATGGTTGATAACCTTCAGTCGGCTCTTGCTTTCCACATCCGCAAAGATCATCAGAGTGGAGTTAACATGAGGATATCCTCCGTCACTGTCCTCCTTGTCTTCGGCTTTGTCCGACTCCTTTTCTTTGTCCTTGGGCTGTTTACCTTGGAACTGCTGGATCAGGAGCCGACACTGGCGAGTGGTATGCTTCGGGTAAATGAAATTACCCTCTTCGTCTTTCTTTGTGTGGATGTGACACGGCAGATCCATCACGTCATTTCCTTCTTTATCCTTCACCTTCTTGGGGTTCCAGGATCCTTTTGTTTTCCCTTGAAATTGCCTTGAGTCACGGCCAGAGCCTCCCTAGGAGCCGCTGGCTCGGCCTTCCGCTTCTGCTTCCGACTGGAGTTTCCTTTCTCCGACTGACTCGGCTTGTACTTGCCGCTCTGGAGTCGGTCCTCCTCTCCACCATTGGCGTACTTGGTGGCAATTTCCATCATTCGACTCAGGGTCATATCTCCGGTTCGCCCAAACTTCAAACTTAACTCTCTGTTCTTTACAACATCCTTTAAGGCGCAGACTGCCTGATGGTCCGACACGTTTTCCACCGTATGATGCAAAGTAATCCATCTCTGAATGTAATCTCTTAAAGTTTCATTCGACTTCTGCACGCAGACTTGCAGCTCTGTCAATCCAGCTGGTCGCTTGCAGGTTCCCTCAAACGTCCTGACAAACACTCGGGAAAGATCTTCCCAAGTGTAAATGTTGCTTGGAGCTAACTGATTCAACCATGCCCTGGCCGAACCTTCCAACATGAGTGGTAAATGCTTCATAGCCACTTCATCATTCCCGCCACCAATCTGCACCGCCACTTGGTAGTCTTCAAGCCAAGTTTCAGGCTTAGACTCACCGGTGAACTTACTTACTCCAGTCGCCAACCTGAAGTTGGGGGGAATCACCGCGGCTCTGATAGCCCTGCTGAAACAATCTGGACCTGAAACATGTACTCAACAGCTAGTGAGCGCATCTGTTGGGGAACGTTGCAGAAAATTAAAATTTTTCCTACGGTTTCACCAAGATCCATCTATGAGTTCATCTAAGCAACAAGTCATGGGATAGAGTTTGCATCTACATACCACTTGTAGATCGCGTGCGGAAGCTTTCAAGGGGATGGTGATGATGGAGTCGTACTCGACGTGATTCAGATCACCGATGTCCAAGTGCTGAACGGACAGCACCTTCGCGTTCAACACACGTACGTGACGGGAGACGTCTCCTCCTTCTTGATTCAACAAGGGGGAAGGAGAGGTTGAGGAAGATTGCTCCAACGGCAGCACGACGGCGTGGTGGTGTTGGTGCAGCAGTACTCCGACAGGACTTCGCAAGCGCGTAACGGAGGAGGAGATGTGTTGGGGAGGGGAGGGGCTGCGCCTTGGAGGTGTGTCTCGCAGCCCTCCCCCACCCCTCTATTTATAGGGGAAGGGGCAAGGGGGGCCGACCCCTCTAGATGGGATCTAGAGGGGGGCGGCGGCCAGGGAGGGGGGACTTGCCCCCCAAGCAAGGGGGGCGCCCCCCTTAGGGTTTCCCCCCCAACCCTAGGTGCATGGGCCCAAGGTGGGGGGCGCGCCCAGCCCTCCAGGGGCTGGCTCCCTCCCCTTTGCGGCCCATGTGGCTCTCCGGGAGGGGTGGCCCCTCCCAGTGGACCCCCGGAACCTCTCCGGTGGCCCCGGTACAATACCGATAAGCCCCCGAAACTTTCCGGTGTCCGTATGACAACTTCCCATATATAAAACTTTACCTCCGGACCATTCCGGAACTCCTCGTGACGTCCGGGATCTCATCCGGGACTCCGAACAACATTTGGTAGTCACATACTAGTCTTCCTAATAACCCTAGTGTCACCGAACCTTAAGTGTGTAGACTCTGCGGGTTCGGGAGACACACAGACATGACCGAGACGACTCTCGGGCAATAACCAACAGCGGGATCTGGATACCCATGTTGGCTCCCACATGCTCCTCGATGATTTCATTGGTTGAACCACGATGTCGAGGATTCGGTCAAACCCCGTATACAATTCCCTTTGTCAATCGGTACGTTACTTGCCCGAGACTCGATCGTCGGTATCCCAATACCTTGTTCAGTCTCGTTACCGGCAAGTCACTTTACTTGTACCGTAATGCATGATCCCGTGGCCAACACCTTGGTCACTTTGAGCTCATTATGATGATGCATTACCGAGTGGGCCCAGAGATACCTCTCCGTCATACGGAGTGACAAATCCCAGTCTCGATCCGTGTCAACCCAACAGACACTTTCGGAGATACCTGTAGTGCACCTTTATAGTCACCCAGTTACGTTGTGACGTTTGATACACCCAAAGCACTCCTACGGTATCCAGGAGTTACATGATCTCATGGTCGAAGGAAGAGATACTTGACATTGGAAAAGCTCTAGCAAACAAACTACACGATCTTTGTGCTATGCTTAGGATTGGGTCTTGTCCATCACATCATTCTCCTAATGATGTGATCCCGTTATCAACGACATCCAATGTCCATAGCCAGGAAACCATGACTATCTGTTGATCACAACGAGCTAGTCAACTAGAGGCTCACTAGGGACATATTGTGGTCTATGTATTCACACGTGTATTACGATTTCTGGATAATATAGTTATAGCATGAATAAAAGACAATTATCATGAACAATGAAATATAATAATACTTTTATTATTGCCTCTAGGGCATATTTCCAACAGTCTCCCACTTGCACTAGAGTCACCAATCTAGTTACATTGTGATGAATCGAACACCCATAGAGTTCTGGTGTTGATCATGTTTTGCTCGCGAGAGAGGTTTAGTCAACGGATCTGCGACATTCAGATCCGTATGTACTTTGCAAATCTCTATGTCTCCATCTTGAACATTTTCACGGATGGAGTTGAAACGACGCTTGATGTGCCTGGTCTTCTTGTGAAACCTGGGCTCCTTGGCAAGGGCAATAGCTCCAGTGTTGTCACAGAAGAGTTTGATCGGCCCCGATGCATTGGGTATGACTCCTAGGTCGGTGATGAACTCCTTCACCCAAATCGCTTCATGTGCTGCCTCCGAGGCTGCCATGTACTCCGCTTCACACGTAGATCCCGCCACGACGCTCTGCTTGCAGCTGCACCAGCTTACTGCTCCACCATTCAACATATACACGTATCCGGTTTGTGACTTAGAGTCATCCAGATCTGAGTCGAAACTAGCGTCGATGTAACCCTTTACGACGAGCTCTTCGTCTCCTCCATAAACGAGAAACATGTCCTTTGTCCTTTTCAGGTACTTCAGGATATTCTTGATCGTTGTCCAGTGTTCCTTGCCGGGATTACTTTGGTATCTTGCTACCAAACTTACGGCAAGGTTTACATCAGGCCTGGTACACAGCATGGCATACATAATAGATCCTATGGCTGAAGCATAGGGGATGACACTCATCTCTTCTTTATCTTTTGCCGTGGTCGGTGACTGAGCCGAGCTCAATCTCACACCTTGTAACATAGGCAAGAACCCTTTCTTGGACTGATTCATTTTGAACCTTTTCAAAATCTTATCAAGGTATGTGCTTTGTGAAAGACCTATGAGGCGTCTCGATCTATCTCTATAGATCTTGATGCCTAATATATAAGCAGCTTCTCCAAGGTCCTTCATTGAAAAACACTTATTCAAGTAGGCCTTAATTCTGTCCAGAAGTTCTATATTATTTCCCATCAAGAGTATGTCATCTACATATAATATGAGAAATGCTACAGAGCTCCCACTCACTTTCTTGTAAACGCAGGCTTCTCCATAAGTCTGCATAAACCCAAACGCTTTGATCATCTCATCAAAGCGAATGTTCCAACTCCGAGATGCTTGCACCAGCCCATAAATGGATCGCTGGAGCTTGCATACTTTGTTAGCGTTCTTAGGATCGACAAAACCTTCCGGCTGCATCATATACAGCTCTTCCTTAAGATGTCCGTTAAGGAATGCCGTTTTGACGTCCATCTGCCATATCTCATAATCATAGTATGCGGCAATTGCTAACATGATTCGAACGGACTTCAGCTTCGCTACGGGAGAGAATGTCTCGTCGTAGTCAATCCCTTGAACTTGCCGATAACCCTTAGCGACAAGTCGAGCTTTATAGATGGTAACATTTCCATCTGTGGCCGTCTTCTTCTTAAAAATCCATTTGTTTTCTATCGCTCGCCGATCATCGGGCAAGTCTGTCAAAGTCCATACTTTGTTTTCATACATGGATTCTATCTCGGATTTCATGGCTTCAAGCCATTTGTTGGAATCTGGGCCCGCCATCGCTTCTTCATAGTTCGAAGGTTCACCGTTGTCTAACAACATGATTTCCAGGACAGGGTTGCCGTACCACTCTGGTGCGGAATGTGTCCTTGTGGACCTACGAAGTTTAGTAGAAACTTGATCCGAAGTACCTTGATCATCATCATTGGTTTCCTCTTCAGTTGGTGTGGGCATCACAGGAACATTTTCCTGAGCTGCACCACTTTCCCGTTCGGGAGGTAGTACTTCATCGAGTTCTACTTTCCTCCCACTTACTTCTTTCGAGAGAAACTCTTTTTCCAGAAAGCATCCGTTCTTGGCAACAAAGATCTTGCCCTCGGATCTTAAGTAGAAGGTATACCCGACAGTTTCCTTAGGGTATGCTATGAAGACGCATTTTTCCGACTTGGGTTCGAGCTGTTCAGGTTGAAGTTTCTTGACATAAGCATCGCATCCCCAAACTTTTAGAAACGACAGCTTAGGTTTCTTCCCAAACCATAATTCATACGGTGTCGTCTCAACGGATTTAGACGGTGCCCTATTTAAAGTGAATGTAGCTGTCTCTAGAGCGTATCCCCAAAATGATAGCGGTAAATCGGTAAGATACATCATAGACCGCACCATATCCAATAGAGTACAATTACGACGTTCGGACACACCGTTACACTGAGGTGTTCCAGGCGGCGTGAGTTGTGAAACGATTCCACATTTCCTTAAGTGTGTACCAAATTCGTGACTTAAGTATTCTCCTCCACGATCTGATCGTAGGAACTTTATCTTTCGGTCACGTTGATTCTCCACCTCATTCTGAAATTCCTTGAACTTTTCAAAGGTCTCAGACTTGTGTTTCATTAAGTAAACATACCCATATCTACTCAAGTCATCAGTGAGAGTGAGAACATAACGATATCCTCCGCGAGCCTCAACGCTCATTGGACCGCACACATCGGTATGTATGATTTCCAACAAGTTGGTTGCTCGCTCCATTGTTCCGGAGAACGGAGTCTTGGTCATTTTGCCCATGAGGCATGGTTCGCATGTGTCAAATGATTCATAATCAAGACACTCTAAAAGTCCATCAGCATGGAGCTTCTTCATGCGCTTGACACCAATGTGACCAAGGCGGCAGTGCCACAAGTATGTGGGACTATCGTTATCAACTTTACATCTTTTGGCATCCACACTATGAATATGTGTAATATTACGCTCGAGATTCATTAAGAATAAACCATTGACCATCGGAGCATGACCATAAAACATATCTCTCATATAAATAGAACAACCATTATTCTCGGATTTAAATGAGTAGCCATCTCGTATTAAACGAGATCCTGATACAATGTTCATGCTCAAACTTGGCACTAAATAACAATTATTAAGGTTCAAAACTAATCCCGTAGGTAAATGTAGAGGCAGCGTGCCGACGGCGATCACATCGACTCTGGAACCATTCCCGACGCGCATCGTCACCTCGTCCTTCGCCAGTCTCCGTTTATTCTGCAGCTCCTGCTGTGAGTTACAAATATGAGCAACGGCACCGGTATCAAATACCCAGGAGTTACTACGAGTACTGGTAATGTACGCATCAATTACATGTATATCAAATATACCTTTGGTGTTGCCGGCCTTCTTATCCGCTAAGTATTTGGGGCAGTTCCGCTTCCAGTGACCCTTCCCCTTGCAATAAAAGCACTCAGTCTCAGGCTTGGGTCCATTCTTTGACTTCTTCCCGGTAACTGGCTTACCGGGCGCGGCAACATCCTTGCCGTCCTTCTTGAAGTTCTTCTTGCCCTTGCCCTTCTTGAACTTAGTGGTCTTATTGACCATCAACACTTGATGTTCTTTCTTGATTTCAGCCTCTGCTGACTTCAGCATTGAGAACACTTCAGGAATGGTCTTCACCATCCCCTGCATGTTGTAGTTCATCACAAAGCTCTTGTAGCTTGGTGGGAGCGACTGGAGGATTCTGTCAATGACCGCCTCATCAGGGAGGTTAATGTTCAGCTGGGTCATACGGTTGTGCAACCCAGACATCTTGAGTATGTGCTCACTGACAGAACTGTTTCCCTCCATCTTACAACTATAGAACTTGTCAGAGACATCATATCTCTCGACCCGGGCATGAGCTTGGAAAACTAGTTTCAGCTCTTCGAATATCTCATATGCTCCGTGATGCTCAAAATGCTTTTGGAGCCCCGGTTCTAAGCTATAAAGCATGCCGCACTGAACGAGGGAGTAATCATCAGCACGAGTTTGCCAAGCGTTCATAACGTCTTGGTTCTCTGGGACGGGAGCGTCACCTAGCGGCCCTTCTAGGACATATTGCTTCCTGGCAGCTATGAGGATGATCCTCAGGTTCTGGACCCAGTCCGTATAGTTTCTGCCATCATCTTTCAGCTTGGTTTTCTCTAGGAACGCGTTGAAGTTCATGTTGACATGAGCGTTGGCCATTTGATCTACAAGACATATTTGCAAAGGTTTTAGACTAAGTTCATGATAATTAAGTTCTAATCAAATTATGAACTCCCACTCAGATTAGACATCCCTCTAGTCATCTAAGTGTTACACGATCCGAGTCGACTAGCCCGTGTCCGATCATCACGTGAGACGGACTAGTCATCGTCGGTGAACATCTTCATGTTGATCGTATCTTCCATACGACTCGTGTTCGACCTTTCGGTCTCCGTGTTCCGAGGCCATGTCTGTACATGCTAGGCTCGTCAAGTTAACGCTAAGTGTTTTGCTGTGTAAAACTGTCTTACACCAGTTGTATGTGAACGTAAGGATCTATCACACCCGATCATCACGTGGTGCTTCGAAACGACGAACTATAGCAACGGTGCACAGTTAGGGAGAACACTTCTTGAAATTGTTGTAAGGGATCATCTTATTTACTACCGCCGTCCTAAGTAAACAAGATGCATCCACATAATAAACATCACATGCAATTATATAGTTGTGACATGATATGGCCAATATCATATAGCTCCATTGATCTCCATCTTCGGGGCTCCATGATCATCTTGTCACCGGCTTGACACCATGATCTCCATCATTATGATCTCCATCATCGTGTCTTCATGAAGTTGTCACGCCAACGACTACTTCTACTTCTATGGCTAACGCGTTTAGCAATAAAGTAAAGTAGTTTACATGGCGTTCTTCAATGACACGCAGGTCATACAAAAAAAATAAAGACAACTCCTATGGCTCCTGCCGGTTGTCATACTCATCGACATGCAAGTCGTGAATCCTATTACAAGAACATGATCTCTTACATCACAATTCATCATTCATCACAACTACTGGACATATCACATCACATGATCAATCGCTACAAAAACAAGTTAGACGTCCTCTAATTGTTGTTGCATCTTTTACGTGGCTGCAATCGGGTTCTAGCAAGAACATTTTCTTACCTACGAATAACCACAACGTGATTTTGTCAACTTCTATTTACCCTTCATAAGGACCCTTTTCATCGAATCCGCTTCAACTAAAGTGGGAGAGACAGACACCCGCCAGCCACCTTATGCAACTAGTGCATGTCAATCGGTGGAACTGGTCTCACGTAAGCGTACGTGTAAGGTTGGTCCGGGCCGCTTCATCCCACAATACCATTGAAGCAAGAAAATACTAGTAGTGGCAAGCAAGTTGACAAGATCCACGCCCACAACAAAATTGTGTTCTACTCGTGCATTAGAGAACTACGCATAGACCTAGCTCATGATGCCACTGTTGGGGAACGTTGCAGAAAATTAAAATTTTTCCTACGGTTTCACCAAGATCCATCTATGAGTTCATCTAAGCAACGAGTCATGGGAGAGAGTTTGCATCTACATACCACTTGTAGATCGCGTGCAGAAGCTTTCAAGGGGATGGTGATGATGGAGTCGTACTCGACGTGATTCAGATCATCGATGTCCAAGTGCTGAACGGACAACACCTCCGCGTTCAACACACGTACGGGACGGGAGACGTCTCCTCCTTCTTGATCCAGCAAGGGGGAAGGAGAGGTTGAGGAAGATTGCTCCAACGGCAGCACGACGGCGTGGTGGTGTTGGTGCAGCAGTACTCCGACAGGGCTTCGCAAGCACATAACGGAGGAGGAGATGTGTTGAGGAGGGGAGGGGATGCGCCTTGGAGGTGTGTCTCGCAGCCCTCCCCCACCCCTCTATTTATAGGGGAAGGGGCAAGGGGGGCCGACCCCTCTAGATGGGATCTAGAGGGGGGGCGGCGGCCAGGGAGGGGGGACTTGCCCCCCAAGCAAGGGGGGCGCCTCCCTTAGGGTTTCCCCCCCAACCCTAGGTGCATGGGCCCAAGGTGGGGGGCGCGCCCAGCCCTCCAGGGGCTGGCTCCCTCCCCTTTGCGGCCCATGTGGCCCTCCGGGAGGGGTGGCCCCTCCCGGTGGACCCCCGGAACCTCTCCGGTGGCCCCGGTACAATACCGATAAGCCCCCAAAACTTTTCGGTGTCTGTATGACAACTTCCCATATATAAAACTTTACCTCTGGACCTTTCCGGAACTCCTCGTGACGTCCGGGATCTCATCCGGGACTCCGAACAACATTCGGTAGTCACATACTAGTCTTCCTAATAACCCTAGCGTCACCGAACCTTAAGTGTGTAGACCCTGCGGGTTCGGGAGACACGCAGACATGACCGAGACGACTCTCGGGCAATAACCAACAGCGGGATCTGGATACCCATGTTGGCTCCCACATGCTCCTCGATGATTTCATCGGTTGAACCACGATGTCGAGGATTCGGTCAAACCCCGTATACAATTCCCTTTGTCAATCGGTACGTTACTTGCCCGAGACTCGATCGTCGGTATCCCAATACCTTGTTCGGTCTCGTTACCGGCAAGTCACTTTACTCGTGCCGTAATGCATGATCCCGTGGCCAACACCTTGGTCACTTTGAGCTCATTATGATGATGCATTACCGAGTGGGCCCAGAGATACCTCTCCGTCATACGGAGTGACAAATCCCAGTCTCGATCCGTGTCAACCCAACACACACTTTCGGAGATACCTGTAGTGCACCTTTATAGTCACCCAGTTACGTTGTGACGTTTGATACACCCAAAGCACTCCTACGGTATCCGGGAGTTACATGATCTCATGGTCGAAGGAAGAGATACTTGACATTGGAAAAGCTCTAGCAAACGAACTACACGATCTTTGTGCTATGCTTAGGATTGGGTCTTGTCCATCACATCATTCTCCTAATGATGTGATCCCGTTATCAACGACATCCAATGTCCATAGCCAGGAAACCATGACTATCTGTTGATCACAACGAGCTAGTCAACTAGAGGCTCACTAGGGACATATTGTGGTCTATGTATTCACACGTGTATTACGATTTCCGGATAATATAGTTATAGCATGAATAAAAGACAATTATCATGAACAATGAAATATAATAATACTTTTATTATTGACTCTAGGGCATATTTCCAACAGCATCTCTATCGTGGCCACCTCGATGAGCCCTGTTCTGATCGACCAGGCCTTGCACGATGATGGATTGCACGTCAAAGCCTGGTTCCCTGGGGTCGACCGGAGCTCTTTGCCCCAAACTGAGCTGGCGCCTGTCATCTTGCTGCCGATGAGCATAGGACCCACCCCTTGGGGGAGGAGTGGGCGCCTATCATCACGATCGTATCGGTCACCATATTGGTCCCGTCGATTCTCGCATCCTTCACGCCGCGGAGGCGATCTAGGGCTGTGAGCCGACTGAACCGTATTCGCAGCGACGGATCGACTGTGAATCCTGTTGCGTGACTGTGACACGGCTGAGTTCTGATCTCCTGCTGCCCGGAGCAAATCCCTAATCTGCATCAAGCCTCTGCTAGCCTCCGACTGAGAGGGCTGAATTGACTCTGCTATACGGGCTGCAGCTGCTAAATTCTGAATCGGGGTTCAATATATCCGAGTCGGCTGCGGGAAGAGTTGACGTCGACTGGAGTCGGGTACTCGTTGGCGCGCGCGCTCGTCAAGTGCTCGCTGGAGGTTCTCCAGACGGGTGCGTTCAGCCAAGTTGGCCAAACATGCCTCCTCCAAGGCGTGAGCCTCGGGGGTTTCTCCTGCGATGGGAGTATGCAGGACATCCATGTTCCTGCGGCGAAGTTCTTCCCTTTGCAGGGAATTAAGTGGCTCGGGCTGATATTCCTCATGGACTTGAGCGGGGTCGCCTCCACCGTCTATCCCGTCGTCGCGGGGGAAGCCGGGAGGGCTACGAGGCCCATTGACCATCAAGACCTCCGCCGCCGGATCGCTGCTGTCACACTCAGATGCGGTCTCTACGGAGCCAGTCGACAGATCGAACAGGCCGTAGAGGGATTCGTCGGGCTCGATCGCCGCGACTTGGGGTGTGGCCGACTGGCGAGCCACCGCGTGCCTCACCCACCGCTGGAGCCTCGACCGACCAGAGCGCTTGCGCTGGCGGGAGACAGGGAGGGAGGACGACAGGGGAGTCGACCGATATGGAGTCGACGGTTGCCGCAGCAGGACGCCGCGGACACACACCCGGAAATGCGTCGCACCGTGGACAGGGAGCGCGTCGATGTCGAGTGGAGCCTCCTGGAGCCAAGCGGAGTCGTCGGCGATGAAGGTGAGCGCGCCGAGATGGATCTCGCGGCCCTCGACCAAAACTCCACCAGAAACCATGATGAAGGCAATCGGAACAATTGCAACTTCTCCAAAAAATCGCTAAGACACCTGCCCCACGGTGGGCGCCAACTGTCGTGGTTCTAAGTCTGACAGTAGAATGGGGGGTAGGTATGGAGAGGCAAGATCTTAGCTATGGAGCAGTTGTGAAGACAAGGGATGTACGAGTTCAGGCCCTTCTCGGAGGAAGTAACAGCCCTACGTCTCGGAGCCCGGAGGCGGTCGACTGGATTATGTGTGAATAGATTACAGGGGTGCGAACCCTTTACACTGAGGAGGGGGGTGGCTTATATAGTGTCTGCCAGACCCCTCCGGCCCTCAGTTATGCAGGGTTTAAAGTACATTAAGGCTAGGCGTTACTGGTAACGCCTTACATAAAGTGTCCTAAATGCCATAAAGACTACTTAATTACAGACCGTTTGGATGCAGAGTGGCTCTTGATCTCCTGGTGGTCGAGTGAGTCTTCATGGTCGAGTCCTTCGAGACCGTCGAGTGAAGTCTCTCTTAGTCGACTGGAAGGCAGTTTCTTCTGAGGGTGTCCTTGGGAAGGTTACTTTAGACAACCTATGACCCTACCCTAGGTACATGACTTCATCACTGGCTTCTTCCGTTCCATTGTTGGTGCTCTCCAGTACCTCACTCTCACTCGACCGGAGCTTCAGTACGCGGTTCAGCAGGTCTACCTGCATATGCATGCTCCTCGAGATGTTCACTGGACTGCCGTTAAGCGGATTCTCCGCTACATCCGCGGTGCTATGGATCTTGGTCTTACTCTGCGCGCCTCCACTGCCACTGATCTGGTCGCCTACTCCGACGCCGACTGGGCTGGCTGCCCGGACACCCGTCGATCTACTTCGGGTTACTGCATCTTCCTTGGACCATCCCTGGTGTCGTGGTCGTCCAAGCGGCAGCCCACTGTTTCGCGGTCTAGCGCCGAGGCTGAGTACCGCGCTGTGGCCAACGTTGTTGCTGAGTGCTCCTGGCTTCGTCAGCTTCTTCACGAGCTCTCGTGTCCTGTTGAGAAGGCCACCGTCGTCTACTGCGACAACATCTCCGCCGTCTACCTCTCCGCCAACCCGGTTCATCATCGTCGTACCAAGCACATTGAGCTTGATATCCATTTTGTTCGGGATCAGGTGGCTCTTGGCCATTTCCGTGTTCTACACGTTCCCACCTCCCACCAATTTGCTGACATCATGACCAAAGGCTTGCCTACGACGTCTTTCGAGGAATTCCGGTCTAGTCTCTGCGTCAGCAACGGTGTCGCTTCGACTGCGGGGGGGGGGGGGTGTTGAGATATGTATTTAGCACATGTATTCTTGTATTCCAAGTCTCCTCCTTGTGTATAGTTGAGGATATGACTTGCCCTATGTACTATATATACTTGTGCATATGCACCTATCAATACATTGAGAGTTGCATCCTATACCTCTACAAGAACATCAACAATATGTGAGAGATTGCACAGTCTGTCAGCAAGCTAAAGTGAAGCATATTAAGAAATCTGGACTGTCGAGTCCACTTCATGTGCCTACAGAAGCTTGGAACATGACAACCATGGATTTTAGCAGTGGACTTCCTAAAAGCAAGAACTATGATACTATTCTGGTCATTATAGACAAATTTACCAAGTATGGGCATCTCGTTCCCCTGTCCCACCCATTTACTGCATTGATAGTGGTCCAGGTTTACCTAGATCATGTATACAAGCTATATGGCCTCCCAAAGGTTTTGGTTAAAGACAGAGATCCACTGTTCACTAGCACTGTTTGGCAAGTACTTTGCAGATTGAGTGACACCAAGATGAATATGAGTTCAGCCAATCATCCTAAAACAGATAGGCAATCTGAGAAGCTAAATCAATGCCTGAAAACTTTCCTCCGTTGCATGGTTCATTCTGCTCCAAAAAATGGGCCTACTGGCTTCCTCAGGCTGCAAGGGGAGGGGAGTGCCACGACCCAGTGGGCCGGGAGCCGTTTGCGCGTGAGCCGTTCTGTCTCGGCCCGTCCCGAGCGTATTTAGGCGTGCCATGTGGTGTGAGTGAGGCATCAAGGAAGGCATTCCCTAAACGGCGCCCGTTGCGCCCGTTACAGGCATGGGAGCAAACGGGCGCACACCCCCCGCGCCGCACTGGGCCGGCCCATTACATGTTTTTAATTTTTGTCTTAATCGGCAAAAAAGTGCGGTACCAGGATTCGAACCACCTACCTCCGCGTCAAGGAAAGCTTGTTCAACCACGCGACCATAGGGCAGGATATGGTTCAGCTTTAGTTTTTTCATCTAGTATTCGTTCTTCTTTCTTTTTCCTTTTTTTGTTTTCCTTTTTAAATTACGTGACCACGCGCTTTTCTTTTTTCTTTTTTTTCTGTTGTACTTTCTTTTTGCCTTTTCTTCTTATTTTTTCTTTTTTCTGTCTTTTTCAATTTTATTAACTTTCTTTCAAATTTGATGAAGTTTTCTTCAAAATCGATGAACTTTTTCATATTCGGTGAACTTTTTGCAAAATCGATGAACTTTTCTCACCAAATTCCATGAACTTTTTCCAAAATCGATGAACCTTTTTTCAAATTCAATGAACTTTTTTTGAAAACCAGTGAACTTTTTTAAATTTGATGAACTATTTTCGAATTGGATGAACTATTTTCAATATCCAAAATATGTTCAGATTTTTTCAAATTCGTTTGACTTTTCAGAAAATGTTTTATTAAATTCCAAATTTTGTTTATGTTTTTGAATTTTGTTCACGTTTCAAAAATAGTTCTGAATTCCAAATTTTTGTTCACCGTATTGAAGAAAAAATTTCATCATACATTGGAAAAATGTTCAGAGTGTATAAAAAAATGTTCATCATGTACAGAAATTTTGTTCAGCATGCATTCAAAATGAGTTCATCATATTTTAAAAAAAGTTCTATGTGTATTTGAATATTTTCACCATACATTGAAAAAATGTTTAGTGTGTATAAAAAATGTTCATCGTGTAGAGAAATTTTGTTCAGCATGTATTGAAAAAAAGTTCGGTGTATTTTAAAAAATGTTCAGTGTTTCTTTGAATAATGTTCACCCTGTACTAAGAAAATGTTCAATGTGTATTCTAAATTCGCTTTCTAAAAATTGTTCACAGTACAAAAAAAAGTATTCAAATTTCAAACTTTGTTCAGTTTTTGAAAAACATAGTTCACGTTTAAAATAAAAGGAATATTCGAAATTTGCGTACGATTTTCGAAATATTTGTTCGCATATTTAAGATTTTCATTTCTTCAAAACCGATTTTTCTTTATTGATGAACTTTTTTCAAATTCGTGAACTTTTTTATAAGTTCCTGGACTTTCTTTCAAATTTTATGAAAATTCTTGAATTCACGAAAGTTTTCGTTTTTTTTGTCAAAAGTCAATACTTCACCGATCCAGGGAGCGAAGTAGGCGATCGAGGGAGAATGAACGAGGGAGCGAGGGGAGCGAACGAGCAGAAGTGAAACAAGCGAACGAGGCAAGCTGGGCCAGCCCAGTTCGCGGGCGTGTGGGCGCCAGAACGGGGAACCGGCGCAGAAGGCGCCCGTTAGGAGGACCATCGAGGAAATGTATTGACAGACGACTCTGTTATGTATCTTCTTCTTCCCCAAGCTATCTTCCTCTTCCCCTGAATCCCTGTGTAATTCCCCATGAAACTATGAGATCTATGAACCACACCGTCGCCATGGCAGGGAATGCTATCTGAATCATAGCACTACAGGTCACGTGTTCCGCAATAATCAAGTTCCGGAAAGAACATCTTCCCGTCGTTAATAATGTACACAAGGAACAGCAGTGCAAGACGTGGCAGATCCAACGGATATACACGGACCACCACTCTGTTTTTTGGAGCTAATATACTTACAAGTAATGAATCAAGATAATAAGAAGAGAAAACAGTGTTTTTTGGAATTATTTCTTCACAGGCGCGCAAAAATTGATCCTCACTCCAACATTCTGCCAGCAGAATGCAGGTAATATGTACGTACGTTTGTTGTATGCTTCAGCCGCAGTTGGCGAGCCGCACGATGAGGTCGCGGAAGTACTTGGCGACGGCGGCCTTGTGCCACCGGAGCCGCTTCCACTTGCCGCCGAGCAGCACCGGGTGCAGCCCCAGGATGTGCTCCGGCATGAAGTCGTGCCTCGTCAGGATCCCCACCACCGGCGACCTCTGCATGCACGCAGTTTGTTTCGTCAACAACACAGTTCGGATTCCATTGCTGCTAGCTGCGTGAGAAAATGTACTTACGTCGCAGGCCTTGGGCACGACGAGGAGGTGGCGGAGGCCGACCTCGCGGAAGAGGATGAGCGCCTTGGCCAGCGACATGGTCTCCACGACGGTGTATGGCGAGGCGTTGGTGAACGGGTGCAGGTCCACGTACATCTCCATCTCCTCCGGCGACAGCTCCACGCCGTCCACCGTGTCCTGCTTGCCGGAGCCGCGCTTGTCGAAGTCCTGCGCCTCGAACCTCGCCGCGATGCTGTACTCCTTGGGGTACCGCTCCTGCGCCGGCAGGAACTCCCGCTTCCTGAGGAGCACGAGGAGGTGCGCCCTGAGCACGAGGCCGTAGAGCACGGGCGCGGTGGCGAAGGGCGGCTCGTCGATGACCGGGAACGCGTGGTGGCCCGTGGTGCGGAGGACGTGCATGATGTGGCCGACCTTCTCGACGCCGTTGAAGCTCCGTAGGGGCCCGACCACCACGTCGCCCACGCTGAGCTGCCGCATGTAGGGCTCAGCGTGGCCGTCGAGGTAGGGCAGGCCCTTGAGGCGCACGATGAGGTCGTAGATGCTGGCGTTGAAGGAGTCGGCGACGGTCTTGGAGATGAGCAGGACGAGCATGACCAGCGGCAGGAGGAGCAGGTTGTTGGTCAGCTCCACGATGATGACGCACACGGACACCGTCATGCGGAGCGTGCCGCCCAGGAAGGACGCCGAGCCGAGGATGGCCACCAGGCCGTGGTCGAGGCCGGAGTGCCTGCCCAGCAGCATCGCCACCAGGCGGCCGTAGGTGGCGCCGGTGAGGATGATGGGGACGAAGAGCCCCGACGGCGCCACCACGCCGTAGCTGAGCACGCCGAGCGCGTAGGAGGCGAGGAAGAAGGCGAGCATGGAGCCCGGGTGGTAGACGTCGTTGGTGCCGGTGGCGTAGAGGTTGCGGATGGCGTCGTCGTTGATGTTGAGCATGAGGCTGGCCAGGTCGTTGTAGTGGTCCGGCGGGCAGTGGAACCGCCGGAACTTGTTGAGGGAGCCGCAGGCGCCGTTGGGCCCCGCGACGGGGCAGGGCCGGCACGGCGCGAACCACGGCATGCCGAACACGCAGCACGACGTCAGGACGGACACGGCCGCCGCCAGCAGCAGCTTGTGCGCGCGGCCGCGCTCGTTGACGACGCTGTAGACGCGGAGGACCTGCATCATGAGGAAGTTGTAGAAGGCGCCGAGGACGGCGCCGATGACGCCGATGAGGACGACGATGGGGATGTCCTTGAGGTGGTACGTCATGAGGTCCTCGAACATGGTGCTCACGTCGTACATGATGAGCCCGCCCTTGCCGAACATCCCGCACCGCCCCGTCCCGCACAGCTCCACGAACAGCCGCAGCACCACCGCCACCACCGCCGTCGTGAAGAAGGAGCGCCAGATCAGCGCGCTCCGCCACCACGAGGAGAGGGACTCGAGAGCGAAGAGCACGCCGCCGACCGGTGCGCGGAACGCCGCGCTGACACCGGCGCCGGCGCCGATGGTGACCAGGTCGCGGCGGTCGCGGTCGTTCTTGAAGTAGCGTAGCCAGCGCCAGGTGAGGCCGTACCTGCGCGACCCGCCCTGGCCGAAGATGGCGGCTATGCACGCGCCCGTGTGCACCATTGGCCCGGCCTTGCCGACGTGCAGCGACGATGACACGGCGGCTATGTTGCCGATGACCTGCTCGCACGGTTCGATCAGAGTTCAGTCCAAAAAAAACATTTCGCACATGCACGCACTTGGCCGAGAAGCAAAAGATAAAATTTGAAAAATATAATATTGTGAGAGCAGTGTTTTTTTTGTGCGTGTGTGCGCGCCAGAAAGAGCAGTGTTTTTTTTTCTTACCCCGATCAAAATTAATTGACGCAAATTTAGTACTGTACAACCTTGATGAATCGGAGGCTATATTATTAATTTTTGTGACTACCACTGTTCTATGAAAGGTAGGTAATGTAAATTTTTAGAGTCTCTGTACGCTCCAATTCAAAGTGTCAAACACAAATTGGCATCATAGAATGGATTAGAATGAGTATTTCTTCTTGTTGGTGGACATGATACATGGGGATCAAATATATGTTGCGCGAAAAACAATTGGGCATCAATCGCCATTTGGATTTTCATCCGACGGTTGACCTGCTTTCTCCTTCGTTCAACCAATAGTTTTTCTCCTTCATCTTGATTCGACACTGGCCGAACCGCTCCTTGACGCCACGCGTAGCCGATGGCGCTCTCACTCGCGACTCGCCGCTACCTTCACCATGATGTCATCGCCCCGACCTTCCTTCTAAGCCCACTTCTTAACCATTCATCCTCTCCGGCATTGGTAGCCCACCCGTACCCTGAACTATCGTCTGGGACTGCCCTCCACCAGTGACAACACTTTCGAGTCTTCCCCGCCTTCAGGTTGCTCCCGCCTCGGCCTTGGCGGCAGTCCCGCGCCTCATGGCTACTCATCGTGGTGCCCCCATCTTCGCCTCAAAGCTCTTCTCCCTTTCTTTTCTTCACAAAAATCGATTGTGTGTGTGTGCTATATAATATAATAATAATAAGATTTGTAATGAAACATCCAATTAGGCGGTCGGGCAGACGATCCTCCTCCTCTGAAGGGGAGCTCTAGTCGGCATCGATGGCGGTGGCAACCTCTCGCGCGACGACAACTGTTGCCACCTCCGCCTAGATTCGGGCCCACCAATCATTAGAGAGCTACGAGTAGTACGTGGGCCGGCTGCACACCATCTCATTGTCGGTGGGGTAGTCTATGGGGAGCGGGGTGGTGCATAGGGAATTTGGGCAAATAGATGTCAGCGGCTAGGGTTGCGGTTCGAAAGGGCCGCAAAGGTGCTTTATAGTTTGGGACAGACGAATAGGGCGGTTCGCCGGTGGCTGTGGCATGAATAGGGGGAGAGGAAAGCGTGGTCCTACTGAGAATGCCTCTTTTGGGCTTAAATTTAGTGTAAAGGGTAAGTTTTGAGGGACACCTCCACAGGTATTTGGACATATACATCCGCATGAACAGTAAACTCTAAAATAATAGTAAATAAAATAAAATAAAAACTGATTTTGTGTGGATGAACATCAACAAATTTTCTAACATCCTACAAAATTCACCTTGAAAGACATCCCTCGAGGCCCGTGAAAAATTTAGGGACTCAAAAAGATGCATTTTGGAGCACTCATTTATTTTTTGCACACACCTCTACAGATCAGTTTTTATTGTGAAGTTTTGTAGGATGTTAGAAAACTTGTTGAGTTTACCCACAAAAAAAGTTCAAACTATTTGAATTGTTTGATTGCTTTTTTTTAATTTACTGTTCATGCGGGTGCATTTGTGCTCGAGATTAGAGTAACACTTTCGCAAATTTTTGAGGAGGGTGCATTTGTGCTCGAGATTGGAGTAACATTTTTGCAAATTTTGAGGGATTATATCCTGGGAAAGGACTAGATGGGGTTAATTCTCTAAATGGTTTTTATGGGAATAAATAATATGTATCTATATCTATATCAATATAAAAAGGACCCAAAGGGCAAATCCAATTAATCTCAACCATCGAACTAGGTCAATCCAACGATCTAGATTGTTGCAATGGTCAGCGCTCAACATATTTAGCACACATTAATATCGTATCGTACGAAATATTAACACCAATGCTACTCCCTCCATTTCTATATATAATCCTTTTTAGAGATTTCAATATGGACTACATACGAATGTATATAGACGTAGTTTAGAGCATAGATTCACTCATTTTGCTCCGTATATAGTCCATATTGCAATCTCTAAAAAGACTTATACAATAATACCCCCTCCGTCCCATAATGTAAGACGTGTTTTGACACTACACTAGTATCAAAAAACATGTTACATTGACGGAGGGAGTAATTAAGTAATTAATGCGCAAATATATCGTACTTCCTCTATTCCTAAATATAAGTCTTTTTAAAGATTCTAATATGGATTACATAAGGGACAAAATAAGTGAATTTACATTCTAAACTACGTCTATATACATCCCTATGTAGTCTATATTGAAATCTCTAGAAAGACTTATATTTAGAAAGGGAGGAAGTACCTAATATATACATGAAATTACTATACTGTTTAATATCAATGTGCATTGGACGTTCGCCTTTACCAGTTATAGAAGGGCTAGAATGCTCTTAGATTATTTTTCTTCTTATTTTTATTTTTTTTGCCATATGGTCGGGCGGACAGATGACTGACCCCAAAGCCCAAACCAAGCAAACAATGTCCTCTTCCCTGTCACTTTCAGTGAGATAGAAATCTGGCGGTTCCAGCTCAAATGATTGATGCATTTTATATTTCTATACCCTCCCCACCCAATAAGACAAGCCACGTCGGTGTAGAGTAAACGGATGACCAGATCCAAACAAAAATTAAAGAATATAGTGCTATACTAATTCATAGCGGCCTTTGACGACAAGGAAGGAGCAGCAGTAATTATTATTTTTGGTCACATGGATCATAAACAATGGTGGGAACCTGCACAATCATTCCTCCGATCGTGCAGGGTTTGCAATTGATGGCGTCTCTTTTTATTTATTTTTGGATAAACCCGGTCCAGTGCAGAGGTGGACACAGACGGACAGACGGATGGATAATTGAAGTAGCAGCGGACGTGGGTGGGTGGACGGATCATGTGCTCGTCCCGTGGACGAGTTGAAGAGGCGTGTGATATGCTGAGGTGGATGAGGATGTGGACTAGAAGTGGTCTCACCTTGACAGCGAGGGTCCTGAGCGAGAAGATGTTGGGCGCGTCCACGCCGTTGAGGTACGCCTTCACCTCCGGGATCCCCGACCCGCCGGCCGCCGGCGACACCGACGCCGTGATCGCCGACGCGAATAGTAGCAGCGCCAGGTTCGCGCCGGCGAACACCCAGAAGGCCGTCCAGTAGCTGCGGAGCAGAGCAGATCTCGGACAGTCAGTGAGTCAGACACGGTGAACCTGAATGGAATATTGCTCACAGTGGAGACAAACATAGATACAGAAGAACATTTGTCTTGGTGCTCGGCGGAGACAAAACAAAGGGAACAGACCTGCTGGATTCCATGAGGGATGAGACGGCGGCGTGCTTGAAGCCGGCGACGTTCTCGACGGCGAGGTTGATGAGGAAGCCGACGACGCCGGTGATGATCCCGATGGCGAAGCAGAAGGTCCATTTGAGGACCACGTACCGGACCTGGTCCGCCTTGGCCCTCGTCCGCCAGTTCTGGTCGAACAGGTCGTTCTCGATGATCCTGCAACGCAGGTTGAATTCAGTACGTAGGTAGATGAAAATGCCAGGTGGGTACGGGAAGAAACATGAACGAACGCACGACAACTAGCCCAAGGGAAGAAAACAAAAGGAGGGAGGCACGCAGCACGCTAGATTCTTGATGATAAGACAAGAGGAAGCAGAGGACAGAAAGCATCACATGACAATCTACTGAGCATGGCAACGGGGGGAACAAAACAAGAAAGGTTGTTGAGAAGACGATTGGATTCATTCGATGAAGGAGATCCAAGGTAGATGCTGGGCCGGAGGAGCCGCGCAATTGAATCAACAAAACGGATGAGACTCAGAATGACAGGCCACGAGCTCAGGAGGCAACTAGCAGGATCAATGGAGAATTCCGACATGGATGCGTAAAGAGGTGCTCCGGTCCAGTAGAGAGGGGCTGCGTTGCTTACTCGTAGTCGAGGCTCTCGATGGGGCAGGCCTTGGAGCCGACCATGGCCACCTGGGAGATGTTGTTGGTGGCGCTGCGGTGGAGGAGGGGCCGCGTGAGGGGCGGCCGCTGCTCGTCGTCCTCCGTGATGAGGTCCTCCCGCGGAGGAGCCGTGGACGCCATGGCAGCGAGGGAGCTCGCAATTGCAGTTGCAGTTGCAGTTGCAGAGGAGGTGGACCGGAAGAGAAGAGAAGGGAAGAGAACAGAGGTGGTTTAACTAGGAGGGAGGGAGCCAGGAGGGTGATTGGCAGACCAGGAGTTCTTTTTAGGGGGGAAGACAGTGGTAGTGCTACTCAGAGGAAAAAGAATTAGTTTATGATCAGCATCAGAAAGAGCTGAGCTTGTGTAAGAAAACAAAAGGCAATAGCCCTCAGAGAGGATAGCTGCCTAGTCATCATGGTCATCATCTACTACAGGTAGATTACTACTCCCTCCGTTCTGATTTACTCGTCGTGGTTTTAGTTCAAATTTGAACTAAAACCACGACGAGTAAATCGGAACGGATGGAGTACTAGATGAGCAGCGATTTGTCTGAACTGCGGGTAGGTTTTGGAGGGCGTTCTCCTTCTCGGCAAGTTGAGTGAGGCTGAATTGGCTGTTGGAAAATCCTTGTACGCCGTGAGCCCGTGAGCAAAGGCCGGAGGGACGTCACGGCGGCCGGGAATAGACGGGCAATCATTCACGGGAGCTGCCGGGACGGCGGCGAGCGGGACGGGGAAAATCGGGAGAAGGCGACACAGATCGATAGCATGCGTGCGTCTGCGGTTTGATGCATGTGCTGTGTCTGTCTGTCTTGTCCTTGTTTTTTTTTCTTTCCTTTTTCTGAGGACTCCGCGAACTGAAAATGCACGGCCAAGACGGCTGGGATGGGATGGCACGCCCTTTGGCGGGCCGAGGAGCCGGACATCTTTGAAAGGGTGGCTGTAAAATTTATTTTTTGGAAATAGTGGCAAAAGACTTACCTCATTGATTAAATCCTTTGGTTTGGAGGAATTTCAAAAGAATTATATAGGATAGGATTCTTGTAGGAATTTTTCCTTTAAAGCCCTTTTGGTTCGTAGCAATGGTTCCTTTTCCTACGTAGGGTTGGTTCCGATCCTCCATATTTCAAAGGAAAATAAATATGAGCCTAGACTCAATAGAAAAATTCCTATGATGTGAACCAAATGACATCTCTTTTTCTAATCATACTCGTAGGATTTGAGATATATGCCATCTCATTTCATACAAGTTTTCTATTCCTGTGATAATCCTATCCTATAAACCAAAGAAAGCTTAAGAGACTTGCCCGGCTAATTAACGAAAAAACAGGCGAAAACCGATACATATAGACCATGCAGACTACACTCTAAGAAAGAAACTTTTTTTTATAACCGCCCTTTTAGGCAACTTTATTCATCTTTGTGGCGATTTACATCAGATTGCACTATCGCAATCAAAGGTACAGGGATTACATCCAAGACCCATGCACTCGATTCTGTAGATAGACCATATTTGGCACACCAATGAGCGGCCTCATTAGCTTCACGTCGAGTATAAATGATGTTAGAGCCCTGCAAATCTGCAAGCAAGTAACTGATCTCTCGCATCACATGTCCTCCAACTGAGTGAAAGCTTCCAGCCCTCCACTCTTCGCATATCGTTTGGCAGTCTGTTTCTATTACCACATTCTGCCATCCTTTCTCTACTGCTAAATGTGCAGCATCTCGGACAGTCAACAATTCCGCTGCATACGCATCTGTCAGCTGTGGGATTTTTGTCGTCCGAGCGACAACAACCTGACCCCCATGGTCCCGCGCCACCACCCTGGTTGCCGCCATCTCAGCAATGTTATCAATGGCCGCATCCGTGTTAATTTTCACACACTCTTCCTCCGGCGGTCTCCATGTGGCCATCTCCTTCCTCCCCTCATCCCTTCTAGCAGTAGGGATATAAAATCCATGAATGAGTTCCTGGATCAGAATCATTGATCTCCCTGGCTGGTACTTCACTTCCTCCTGAGTATATTTATTTCTACTGCTCCATATAGCCCACATGACTGACACTGCCACCGTTGCCCTGTCTTTGCTTAGAAAGGTAGCATCCAATATGTCCTGTGACCAGGTTGCAGGATGCAACTTGGGGACCCTGAGACCAAAGAAGTCAGTGGCCTCCCTCCAGAAAAGCTTCGCATGATCACATGTAATTAGCGCATGATATAGAGTTTCATTGTCATGTCCACACACTGGACAGAACGCCTTATCGTCGATATGTCGTCTAGTGAGCTCTCCTTTGGATGGCAGAAATTCCTTTAGAACTCTCCACCCAAAAATCCTGATTTTCGGTTGCACATTCAGCTTCCACAATGCTTTCCAAACCTCAGGTTCTTGGATCGAGGAGCTTGGATGCTCTCCTTCGATGCCCCGTGCACCCATGAGGAGCTTATATGCCGAACGTACAGTAAACAAACCGGACCTTTCAAAGCCCCACGCCCAGAAATCCTCCATGGCCACCCTCGGCCTGGGCATGTTCAATATAGCATTAGCATCTGAAGCAATGAAAGTACTTCGGATTACATCTCCATTCCATTCTCCTGTCTCCAAAAGCAGGTCAGAAACAGTATGAACGACCTCCTGGCCTATGTTACAGACTGGCCGCAGCGTAGGGGTTCCCTGTATCTAGTTATCATGCCACACCTCCGTCGTACGACCATCTCCTATTCTTCGAATTAGCCCTTTTTTCAGTACTTCTCTTCCTGATATGATGGCTCTCCAAGTGGCCGACGCAGTAGCTGGACATCTAGCCTGCAAAAAATCACCATCGGGGTAGTACCTCCCCCTTAGGACGCGCGCACATAGGCTTTCCGGGTTGTCCAACAAGCGCCAAGCTTGTTTTGCTAGCATTGCATCATTAAACACCTCCAGATCACGGAATCCCATTCCTCCTCTCAACTTTGAAACTGACATCTTCTCCCATGATTGCCAATGCATTCCTTGCTTATCTAATGATCCATCCCACCAAAACTTCGACATGATTGCCATAAATTTCTTGCACAAGCCTCTTGTGAGCTTAAAACAGCTCATAGAATAGGTCGGTAGAGCTTGGATCACAGACTTAATTAGGACTTCTTTCGCTGCGCACGACATCAACTTCTCACAATAGCCTTGTACGCTAGACCTTGCATGCTCCCGAACATGTATGAAATTGTTCTCCGTGAGCCTACCAGCTGCTGTTGGCAGCCCTAGGTACTTTTCCGCCAAAGCTTCTCTGTGTATTTGCAGCGCATTCCAAACCCCAACACGTATCGATGCCCCACACTTTGGGCTAAAAATGACTGAACTTTTTGCCTTGTTGACACACTGACCCGAGCCCACACTGTAAGCATGCAGAATCTCATTTAACCGGTATGCACTTCGCGAGTCAGCCTTCATGAAAATCAAACAATCATCTGCGAAGAGCAGATGAGAGATCCACGGGGACCTCAGCCCCGGTCTAATACCTCTGTCCACCCATCCTCCATCATAATTCTTTAGTAAACATGACAACCCCTCTCCGCACAAGAGAAACAAGTACGGTGAAATAGGGTCTCCTTGTCTTATGCCTTCTGACGGTCTAAAAGATGGGAGGAGCTCACCATTCACTCAGACTTGGAAGGTGACCGAGTTCACACATTTCATCACCAAGGACACCCACTCTTCAGAGAAGCCAAGCTGGAGCATAATTCCCTGAAGATAGGGCCACTCCACTCGATCATACGCCTGAAGGAAATATGCCCTAGAGGCAATAATAAAGTTATTATTTATTTCCTTATTTCATGATAAATGTTTATTATTCATGCTAGAATTGTATTAACCGGAAACATGATACATGTGTGAATACATAGACAAACATATAGTCACTAGTATGCTTCTACTTGACTAGCTCATTAATCAAAGATGGTTATGTTTCCTAACCATAGACATGTGTTGTCATTTGATTAATGGGATCACACCATTAGGAGAATGATGTGATTGACATGACCCATTCTGTTAGCCTAGCACTTGATCGTTTAGTATGTTGCTATTGCTTTCTTCATGACTTATACATGTTCCTGTAACTATGAGATTATGCAACTCCCGTTTACCGGAGGAACACTTTGGGTACTACAAATCGTCACAACGTAACTGAGTGATTATAAAGGAGTACTACAGGTGTCTCCGAAGGTACATGTTGAGTTGGCGTATTTTGATATTAGGTTTTGTCACTCCGATTGTCGGAGAGGTATCTCTGGGCCCTCTCGGTAATGCACATCACTATAAGCCTTGCAAGCAATGTGACCAATGAGTTGGTTACGGTATGATGCATTACGTAACGAGTAAAGAGACTTGCCGGTAACGAGATTGAACTAGGTATTGGATACCGACGATCAAATCTCGGGCAAGTAACATACCGATGACAAAGGGAACAACGTATGTTGTTATGCGGTTTGACCGATAAAGATCTTCGTAGAATATATAGGAGCCAATATGGGCATCCAGGTTCTGCTATTGGTTATTGACCAAGAATAGTTCTAGGTCATGTCTATATAGTTCTCGAACCCGTAGGGTCCGCACGCTTAAGGTTTCGATGACTGTTATATTATGAGTTTATGAGTTTTGATGTACCGAAGGAGTTCGGAGTCCCGGATGAGATCGGGGACATGACGAGGAGTCTCGAAATGGTCGAGACGTAAAGATCGATATATTGGACGACTATATACGGACTTCGGAAAGATTCCGAGTGATTCGGGTATTTTCCGGAGTACCAAAGAGTTACGGGAATTCGCCGGGGAGTATATGGGCCTTATTGGGCCATACGGGAATAGAGGAGAGAGGCTGAAAGGAAGGAGGTGCGCAGCCCCCTTCTGGTCCGAATTGGACAAGGGGTGCAGCCCCCTTTTCCTTCCTCCTCTCCCCCTCTTTCCTTCTCTCCTACTCCAACAAGGAAGGGGGGAAGTCCTACTCCCGATGGGAGGAGGACTCCTCCTGGTGCGCCCCTCCTGGCCGGCCGCACCTCCCCCTCCCTCCTTTATATACGGGGGCAGGGGGGCACCTCTAGACACAACAACACAAGTTGATCTACGGATCGTTCCTTAGCCGTGTGCGGTGCCCCCCTCCACCATATTCCACCTCGGTCATATCGTCGCGGAGTTTAGGCGAAGCCCTGCGCCGGTAGAACATCATCATCGTCACCACGCCGTTGTGCTGACGGAACTCATCCCCGACGCTTTGCTGGATTGGAGCCCGGGGAACGTCATCGAGCTTAACGTGTGCTGAACACGGAGGTGCCGTACGTTCGGTGCTTGGATCGGTCGAATCGTGAAGACGCATGACTACATCAACCGCGTTGTCATAACGCTTCCGCTTACGGTCTACGAGGGTACGTGGACAACACTCTCCCCTCTCGTTGCTATGCCATCACCATGATCTTGCGTGTGCGTAGGAAAATTTTGAAATTACTACGTTCCCCAACAGTGGCATCTGAGCCTAGGTTTTATGCGTTGATGTTATATGCACGAGTAGAACACAAGTGAGTTGTGGGCGATACAAGTCATACTGCTTACCAGCATGTCATACTTTGGTTCGGCGGTATTGTTGGATGAAGCGGCCCGGACCGACATTACGCGTACGCTTACGCGAGACTGGTTCTACCGACGTGCTTTGCACACAGGTGGCTGACGGGTGTCAGTTTCTCCAACTTTAGTTGAACCGAGTGTGGCTACGCCCGGTCCTTGAGAAGGTTAAAAAAGCACTAACTTGACAAACTATCGTTGTGGTTTTGATGCGTAGGTAAGAACGGTTCTTGCTCAGCCCGTAGCAGCCACGTAAAACTTGCAACAACAAAGTAGAGGACGTCTAACTTGTTTCTGCAGGGCATGTTGTGATGTGATATGGCCAAGACGTGATGCTATATTTTATTGTATGAGATGATCATGTTTTGTAACCGAAGTTATCGGTAACTGGCAGGAGCCATATGGTTGTCGCTTTATTGTATGAAATGCAATCACCCTGTAATTGCTTTACTTTATCACTAAGCGGTAGCGATAGTCGTAGAAGCAATAGATGGCGTAAACGACAACGATGCTATGATGGAGATCAAGGTGTCGCGCCTGTGACGATGGTGATCACGATGGTGCTTCGGAGATGGAGATCACAAGCACAAGATGATGATGGCCATATCATATCACTTATATTGATTGCATGTGATGTTTATCCTTTATGCATCTTATCTTGCTTTGATTGACGGTAGCATTTTAAGATGATCTCTCACTAAAAATTATCAAGAAGTGTTCTCCCTGAGTATGCACCGTTGCCAAAGTTCGTCGTGCCCAGACACCACGTGATGATCGGGTGTGATAAGCTCTACGTCCATCTACAACGGGTGCAAGCCAGTTTTGCACACGCAGAATACTCAAGTTAAACTTGACGAGCCTAGCATATGCAGATATGACCTCGGAACATGGAGACCGAAAGGTCGAGCGTGAATCATATAGTAGATATGATCAACATAGAGATGTTCACCATTGAAAACTAATCCATCTCACGTGATGATCGGTTATGGTTTAGTTGATTTGGATCACATGATCACTTAGATGACTAGAGAGATGTCTGTCTAAGTGGGAGTTCTTAAGTAATATGATTAGTTGAACTTAAATTTATCATGAACTTAGTACCTGATAGTATTTTGCTTGTCTATGTTTGTTGTAGATAGATGGCTCGTGTTGTTGTTCCGTTGAATTTTAATGCGTTCCTTGAGAAAGCAAAGTTGAAAGATGATGGTAGCAATTACACGGACTGGGTCCATAACTTGAGGATTATCCTCATTGCTGCATAGAAAAATTACGTCCTGGAAGCACCGCTGGGTGCCAGGCCTGCTGCAGGAGCAACACCAGATGTTGTGAACGTCTAGCAGAGCAAAGCTGATGACTACTCTATAGTTCAGTGTGCCATGCTTTACGGCTTAGAACCGGGCCTTCAACGATGTTTTGAATGTCATGGAGCATATGAGATGTTCTAGGAGTTGAAGTTAATATTTCAAGCAAATTCCCGGATTGAGAGATATGAAGTCTCCAATAAGTTCTACAGCTGCAAGATGGAGGAGAATAGTTCTGTCAGTGAGCATATACTCAAAATGTCTGGGTATAATAATCACTTGATTCAACTGGGAGTTAATCTTCCGGATGATAGCGTCATTGACAGAATTCTTCAATCACTGCCACCAAGCTACAAGAGCTTTGTGATGAACTATAATATGCAAGGGATGACGAAAACGATTCCGAGCTCTTCGTGATGTTGAAATCAACGAAGGTAGAAATCAAGAAAGAGCATCAAGTGTTGATGATTGACAAGACCACTAGTTTCAAGAAAAGGGCAAAGGGAAAGAAAGGGAACTTCAAGTAGAATGACAAGCAAGTTGTCAGTCCCGCGAAGAAGCCCAAAGCTGGACCAAAGCCTGAAACTGAGTGATTATACTGCAAAGGAAATGGTCACTAGAAGCGGAAATGCCTTGAATATTTGGTGGATAAGAAGGATGGCAAAGTGAACAAGGGTATATTTGATATACAAGTTATTGATGTGTGCCTTACTAGTGTTTATAGTAGCTCCTGAGTATTTGATACTTGTTCGGTTGCTAAGATTAGTAACTCGAAACAGGAGTTACAGAATAAACAGAAACTAGTTGAGGGTGATGTGATGATGTGTGTTGGAAGTGGTTCCAAGATTGATATGATCATCATCGCACACTCCCTATACTTTCGGGATTAGTGTTGAACCTAAATAAATGTTATTTGGTGTTTGCGTTGAGCATGAATATGATTTGATCATGTTTATTGCAATACGATTATTCATTTAAAGTCAGAGAATAATTGTTGTTCTGTTTACATGAATAAGACCTTCGATGGTTATACACCCAATGAAAATAGTTTGTTGGATCTCGATCATAGTGATACACATATTCATAATATTGATGCCAAAAGATGCAAAGTTAATAATGATAGTGCAACTTATTTGTGGCAGTGCCGTTTGGGTCATATCGGTGTAAAGCGCATGAAGAAACTCCATAAAGATGGATTTTCGGAATCACTTGGTTATGAATCATTTGATGCTTGCGAACCGTGCCTTTTGGGCAAGATGACTAAAAACTCCGTTCTCCGGAACAATGGAACAATCTACTGACTTATTGGAAATAATACATACCGATGTATGCAATCCAATGAGTGTTGATGCTCGTGGCAAGTATCGTTATTTTCTGACCTTCACAAGATGATTTGAGCAGATATGGGTATATCTACTTGATGAAACATAAGTCTGAAATAGTTGAAAGGTTCAAAGAATTTCAGAGTGAAGTGGAAAAATCATCGTAACAAGAAAATAAAGTTTCTGCGATCTGATCGCAGAGACGAATATTTGAGTTACGAGTTTGGTCTTCAATTAAAACAATGTGGAATAGTTTCACAGCTCACGCCACCTGGAACACCACAACGTTATGGTGTGTCCGAACATCGTAACCGCACTTTATTGGATATGGTGCGATCTATGATGTCTCTTACTGATTTACCATTATCGTTTTGGGGTTATGCATTAGAGACAGCTCCATTCACGTTAAAAGGGCACCATCTAAATCCGTTGAGACGACATCATATGAACTATGGTTTAGAAGTAAACCTAAGCTGTCGTTTCTTAAAGTTTGGACTTGCGATGCTTATATGAAAAAGGTTTTCAACCTGATAAGCTCGAACCCAAATCGGAGAAGTGCGTCTTCATAGAATACCCAAAGGAAACTGTTGGGTACTCCTTCTATCACAAATCCAAAGGCAAAACATTCGTTGCTAAGAATGGATCCTTTCTAGAGAAGGAGTTTCTCTCGAAAGAAGTGAGTGGGAGGAAAGTAGAACTTGATGAGGTAACTGTACCTGCTCCCTTATTTGAAAGTAGTTCATCACAGAAATCTGTTCCTGCGACTACTACACCAATTAGTGAGGAAGTTAATGATGATGATCATGAAACTTCAGATTAAGTTACTACAGAACCTCGTAGGTCTTCCAGAGTAAGATCCGCACCAGAGTGGTACGGTAATCCTGTTCTGGAAGTTATGTTACTAGACCATGACGAACCTACGAACTATGAGGAAGCGATGGTGAGCCCAGATTCCGCAAAATGGCTTGAGGCCATGAGATCTGAGATAAGATCCATGTATGAAAACAAAGTATGGACTTTGATTGACTTGCCCAATGATCAGCGAGACATTGATATTAAATGGATCTTTAAGAGGAAGACGGACGTTGATAGTGTTACTATCTACAAAGCTAGAATTGTCGCAAAAGGTTTTCGACAAGTTCAAGGTGTTGACTACGATGAGAGTTTTTCACTCGTATCTATGCTTAAGTCTGTCTGAATCATGTTAGCAATTGCCACATTTTATGAAATCTGGCAAATGGATGTCAAAACTGCATTCCTTAATGGATTTTTTAAAGAAGAGTTGTATATGATGCAACCAGAAGGTTTTGTCGATCCGAAAGGTGCTAACAAAATGTGCAAGCTCCAGCGATCCATCAATGGACTGGTGCAAGCATCTCGGAGTTGGAATATACGCTTTGATAAGTTGATCAAAGCATATAGTTTTAATACAGACTTGCGGTGAAGCCTATATTTACAAGAAAGTGAGTGGGAGCACTACAACATTTCTGATAAGTATATGTGAATGACATATTGTTCATCGAAAATAATGTAGAATTTTTCTGGAAAGCATAAAGGAGTGTTTGAAAGGAGTTTTTCAAAGAAAGACCTTGGTGAAGCTGCTTACACATTGAGCATCAAGATCTATAGAGATAGATCAAGACGCTTGATAAGATTTTTCACTGAGTACATACCTTGACAAGATTTTGAAGTAGTTCAAAATGGAACAGTCAAAGAAAGAGTTCTTGCCTGTGTTGCAAGGTGTGAAGTTGAGTAAGACTCAAAACCCGACCATGGCAGAAAATAGAAAAGAATGAACAGTCATTCCCTATGCCCCAGTCATAGGTTCTATAAAGTATGCTATGCTGTGTACTAGACCTATTGTATACCTTGCTCTGAGTTTGGCAAAGGAATACAATTTTGATCTGAAAGTAGATCACTAGAACAGCGGTCAAGAATATCCTTGGTGAGGACTAAGGAGATGTTTCTCAATTATGGAGGTGATAAAAGAGCCCGTCGTTAAAGTTACAACGATGCAAGCTTTTACACCAATCCAGATGACTCTAAGTCTCAATCTGGATACATATTGAAAGTGGGAGCAATTAGCTAGAGTAGCTCCGTGCAGAGCATTGTGGACATAGAATATTTGCGAAATACATACGGCTCTGAATATGACAGACCCGTTGACTAAGCTTCTCTCACGAGCAAAACATGATCATACCTTAGTACTATTTTGGGTGTTAATCACATAGCGATGTGAACTACATTATTGATTCTAGTAAACCCTTTGGGTGTTGATCACATGATGATGTGAACTATGGGTATTAATCACATGCAGATGTGAATATTAGTGTTAAATCACATAGCGATGTGAACTAGATTATTGACTCTAGTGCAAGTGGAAGACTAAAGGAAATATGCCCTAGAGGCAATAATAAAGTTATTATTTATTTCCTTATTTCATGATAAATGTTTATTATTCATGCTAGAATTGTATTAACCGGAAACATGATACATGTGTGAATACATAGACAAACATATAGTCACTAGTATGCCTCTACTTGACTAGCTCATTAATCAAAGATGGTTATGTTTCCTAACCATAGACATGTGTTGTCATTTGATTAATGGGATCACACCATTAGGAGAATGATGTGATTGACATGACCCATTCTGTTAGCCTAGCACTTGATCGTTTAGTATGTTGCTATTGCTTTCTTCATGACTTATACATGTTCCTGTAACTATGAGATTATGCAACTCCCATTTACCGGAGGAACACTTAGGGTACTACCAAACGTCACAACGTAACTGGGTGATTATAAAGGAGTACTACAGGTGTCTCCGAAGGTACATGTTGAGTTGGCGTATTTCGAGATTAGGTTTTGTCACTCCGATTGTCGGAGAGGTATCTCTGGGCCCTCTCGGTAATGCACATCACTATAAGCCTTGCAAGCAATGTGACCAATGAGTTGGTTATGGTATTATGCATTACGTAACGAGTAAAGAGACTTGCCGGTAACGAGATTGAACTAGGTATTGGATACCGACGATCAAATCTCGGGCAAGTAACATACCGTTGACAAAGGGAACAACGTATGTTGTTATGCAGTTTGACCGATAAAGATCTTCATAGAATAAGTTGGAGCCAATATGGGCATCCAGGTTCCGCTATTGGTTATTGACCAAGAATAGTTCTAGGTCATGTCTACATAGTTCTCGAACCCGTAGGGTCCGCACGCTTAAGGTTTCGATGACAGTTATATTATGAGTTTATGAGTTTTGATGTACCGAAGGAGTTCGGAGTCCCGGATGAGATCGGGGACATGACGAGGAGTCTCGAAATGGTCGAGACGTAAAGATCGATATATTGGACGACTATATTCGGACTTCGGAAAGGTTCCGAGTGATTCGGGTATTTTCCGGAGTACCAGAGAGTTACGGGAATTCGCCGGGGAGTATATGGGCCTTATTGGGCCATACGGGAATAGAGGAGAAAGGCTGAAAGGAAGGAGGTGCGCAGCCCCCTTCTGGTCCGAATTGGACAAGGGGTGCAGCCCCCTTTTCCTTCCTCCTCTCCCCCTCTTTCCTTCTCTCCTACTCCAACAAGGAAGGGGGGAGTCCTACTCCCGGTGGGAGGAGGACTCCTCCTGGCGCGCCCCTCCTGGCCGGCCGCACCTCCCCCTCCCTCCTTTATATACGGGGGCAGGGGGGCACCTCTAGACACAACAACACAAGTTGATCTACGGATCATTCCTTAGCCGTGTGCGGTGCCCCCCTCCACCATATTCCACCTCGGTCATATCGTCGCGGAGTTTAGGCGAAGCCCTGCGCCGGTAGAACATCATCATCGTCACCACGCCGTCGTGCTGACGGAACTCATCCCCGACGCTTTGCTGGATTGGAGCTCGGGGAACGTCATCGCGCTGAACGTGTGCTGAACACGGAGGTGCCGTACGTTCGGTGCTTGGATCGGTCGAATCGTGAAGACGTACGACTACATCAACCGCGTTGTCATAACGCTTCCGCTTACGGTCTACGAGGGTACGTGGACAACACTCTCCCCTCTCGTTGCTATGCCATCACCATGATCTTGCGTGTGCGTAGGAAAATTTTGAAATTACTACGTTCCCCAACAACGCCTTCATCATATCAATCTTGACAGCACACCACCCCTGCTTGCCCTTCTTCCTTCTCATTGCATGAACACTCATAGGCAGTGAGTACGTTGTCAGTGATTAATCTTCCTAGAACAAATGCGCTCTGTTCTTCTGCAATGATCTCATCAAGTATTTCTCGAAGTCTTTGTGCCAAGACTTTTGAACAAAGCTTATATATAACATTACACAAAGAGATAGGTCTATATTGTGTGATATTAGTAGGATTTTTAACCTTCGGAATCAACACAATTACCGTTTTGTTCACCACTTCCGACATATGCCCACCATTCAGGAAGTTGAGAATTGCCCTAGACACATCCTCTTTGATAAGAGCCCAATGGCGCTGGTAGAGACCAACATGAAATCCATCTGTCCCTGGCGCCTTTGATGGTGCCATGGCAAATAGAGCCTGCTCCACCTCGTCCACACAGAAGGGGCGCATTAGGCGCCCGTTCATTGCATCCGTGACCTTGGGAGGTACATGGTGCAGAACTGCATCTATATTTGTCTCCTCTTGGGATATAAATAAATTTGTGTAAAAATTTTGGATCTCCGCTTTCACTTCCTCCTTGGTATTCCGAATGACACCATGTTGGTCTTCCAGCACCAGAATTTTATTTTGGTTCCTTCGACGTGACGCATGTGCATGGAAGAACCCCGTATTGCGGTCACCCGCCTTGAGCCAGTCTGCTCTCGATCATGCGCGTGCCAACATCTCCTCCTTCAACAAGAGGTCATTTATTTGTCATGCCAACTCCTTCTCCCTTCTTGACGACCCTCGATATAGGGAGTTTGCTTTCTCTTGCTCAAATTCCTTCCGGGCCTTTTTCAGCCTTTTCCGTATGTCACCGAACTTCTTCTGTTTCCAGCTTGTGAGTTGGACCTGCATGTGATCCAGAGAAGCTTGGAGATCTGACAAACAAATCGCCCCCTTCCCCTTCTCCCAGCTCTCCACCACCGTGGCCTCATAGGACTCTTCCTGCTGCCATGCATGCTCATAAACAAATCTGCATGGGCCTGCTTCCTCCCATGCACCTAGTTTTTGTAATCTTGCGACTAGTACACAATGATCTGACAGTGGTGTTGGCACATGCCTCACACCCGTCGACGCATACTCCTGCAAGAAAGCCGGGTCAGCCAGGTAGCGATCCAGCCTCACTTTCACATTATCTATTCCCTCATGTCGATTGTCCCACGTATATGGCATACCAGAGTACCCCAAATCTTGGAAGTTATAGAAATCTACCACCTCTCTGAAGCCTTCCATCTGCCATTCATCCCTCTCATTTGGGCCAAAATATTCTGAATTATCTGTAATTTCATTGAAGTCGCCCCCACACAGCCATGGGAGGTCACTCTGTCCCCTCAGCCACCTAAGTAGCCTCCAACTTTCAGATCTCTCACTCCTCCGTGCCTTGGCATAAAAGCCAGTAAAGTGCCACTCCTTCTGGTCACCTCCCACATTCCTTACTATTACATCAATATGTTGATCTGACACGGTATTCAACTTAACATCCACCTCCTTTGACCAGAAGAGGGCAAGACCACCACTTAGGCCATTACTACTAACTGGAACACAACCTTCAAATCCTAGTCTCGCTCTGAGATCTGCAACTCTAGTTCCCTCGATCTTCCTCTCGGAGACGAAGACCAGGGCGGGCGCTTCCAGCCTCACCAAATGATGAAGCTCATGAACTGTCTCCGGGTTCCCAAGCCCGCGACAGTTCCAACTTACACAATTCATTTGTCCTGGCGGGACTTCTCCGCAGCCACCGCCACATCACTGATTTGATTATCTTCCAATGCTTTCTTCTTCTTCGAGTCCCTACTATCCTCCTTTGAGCTACTCGACCTCACATTCTCCATAGCATGCTTCTTATTCATCGTATCATGATCCATGAGCAAAAGCTGGCTACCCTGGCTGTTTACGGGCCCTTTTTCCCTCATATCAACTCGACGGTACACTGCATTTCTCCCTCCATTGCGCCCCTTCGCGAAGCCTTTACCCAAACCGCCTCTTCCTCCTTGACCGCCCCCACGGGCGTTGAACTGGTAGACAGCATTTCGAACGACCCCCTCACTCTTTTTGAGTGGAGAAGTCGCCTCATCCCCTACTTCCACCTCCTCTTCTTCCTCTTGCCATATATCTTCCTTCATACCAGCCCCATGACTCTGGCTTTTTTATGTAGGCATTCCACTCCCCTAGCTCTTCTTCACAGCCGACCACCTTAGCTTCTCCTTGTACGGCAAGCGGCCGTCTTCATCTCTCACCGCTGGGTTGGGGCAAAAACCGTCTGCGTGTCCAAGCAGTCCACACGAAAAACAGAAGTACGACAGATTCTCATACTGTATGTCATAGAGTATAGTCTCCTTTGTTCTTGTTGATTCAGTCTGAACCCACCGCATCAGAGGCTCTTTCACTTGTATCCATACCCGGGCTCTCAGGGATTCACCAAAGGCGAACCCTTTAGCATCCACATCCAGTCTGCTTACTTTACCCACCATACCTGCAATTCTCTCCGGCCACGGCGGGTACCGGAGATTGAACGGCAAGTTTACGATTCTTGCCCAGATTTGCAGCTTCTCAAACTTGCAATTGGACGGCCTTGATCTACAATCAAAAATTTCCAGCACTACTGCGTGTTTACCAACCATCCATGGACCGCCCTCAAAGATGCGATCTCTGTCCCTCTGTCCATCCAGATTCGCAACAAACATGTTCTCGCCAACAGAGTTAAAGGTCAGCCCTCTTGGATTACCCCAAGCAGGGCGTAGTGCATCTTCAATTGTGTTCACATGCAAAAACTTGCGGTACAGCACCTTCCCCACGAGCGCCCACTGTGGAGCCGCTCCTGTATCTTCCTGATCGTCAACCACCAGCTTTGTGTTCTCCTTCTCCGTCAGATTCATCCTCTCCATCATTTGTTCCACTCCTTCTCTCGCCCTACGCGAATCCGTCTGATCCGCCGCCGCCATCCTCACAACCCTAGGTTCCCCCGCTCCCCTTGCGCCCCAAGGGTGGGCAAGGACACAAAGGCCCTTCCTGAATCACCCCAAAGGCAGCAGCAAGGAAGCCAGAGTCCAAGGATCAGATGGGGAGGGTACGGTGGCTAGTAGAGCTTGCGAGCGCGCCGGAGATCGCAAATGCCCCCTAAGAAAGAAACTTCATGACCCCACATCCAACCCAACAAACATACGTCACGATCCCTCGCACTTCTTTATCGCAAAGAAAACCCCCATCAAAATCAAGGTTGAAGACAACGGGCAGCACCAAATCCATGAAGACGAGCCAATCAAAGATGATGGTTGAAGAGACTGAGTATCATCTACTCCCTCCGTTCCTAAATATTTGTCTTTCTAGAGATTTCAACAAGTGGCTACATACAGAGCAAAATGAATGAATCTACACTCTAAAATATGTCTATATACATCCGTATGTGGTAGTCCATTTGAAATATCTAAAAAGACAAATATTTAGGAACGGAGGGAGTATTAAGAAACCATACGCGGATGCCTTACCAATGGTGCCACTCTTCTTGTCTATACTCCTGAGAGCCTTCTTCACCTTCATGATTTTGCCCATAGAAGCCTACTCCGCTAGGAGGGAAGCATTCGCCTTGGCAGACCCGGGGCTAGCTGCCTCCAAGCAGGCAAGAAAGCCGCAAAACTTTTTCATGAAGACCACCTCGTCAATACGTGCCAACGTACCTTCCCAGTCGGCGATTGAATGGACCTTTGCACCTCAGAATCAGGTGCCAAAACACCTACCATATCAACCTCGGCACCCACAGACGCCGCCTGGCCAGCACCCACAGACGCCGCCTGGCCAACAGGTGAAAGGCCAATAGCAGCATCCAAATCTTCATGGTCCACAAAGGTGAGCAGCTGACTAGGCTCCAACGATGGTGGTCGGCATCGCCAAGGCCCCTCCAAAAGACCCCATCTCCTTAGGAAGCATCATCGAAATAGGCAAAGTGGCCTCCCTACAAAGCGTCTGCAGCTCAGGCATTATTTGCAGCAATGGAGCCACGACCTCAACAACGGCTTCACTCCCAGAAGAAATCGACACGACAAACAACGCTTACAAGCAGGATGTAGCACGAGGGGGAGATCTCCATATATGCCTGCTTCCCCATCGGTAGAACCAACCCGGATCTCGGGCAGCAAGGACACACCGGGCACAACCTGGAGCTTGCCAAGAGTGGCCTCTACACTTGCCAAAACACTCCCAACTCATGCAATGCAGCCGTGAAGCTCAACGCACAGTAGCTCAGCATGCACCACAAGGATGGACTGCAATGCCACGTCCATCGGGGTTGCATCAACATCTGATGCAGTCGGTGAAGTGGATGGTGAAGCAGCTTGTCTGGCATCGTAGTCCAATCGGTGCGGTTGTTGGTGTCCTGGATTAGGGGGTGTTTGTCGCGTCGGTCTACCGGCTATGGACCGGGCCAAAGACCCACCAAAGATTGAGGAATGGGCCATGTTGGCCCTGGCCCTCGGCGTAATCAAAACGAAGATCTCCTGGAGGCTTGGTGTACACTTCAAGCATATTTTGAATAGTTGGCATGTTTATCCCTGCATTGTAATCAATCATGTGTAAACCCTAAGTACCCTTGATACGTCTCCAACGTATCTATAATTTTTGATTGTTCCATGCTATTATATTATCTGTTTTGGATGTTTAATGGGCTTTAATATGCTCTTTTATATTATTTTTGGGACTAACATATTAACCGGAGGCGCAGTGCCAGTTTCTGTTTTTTTTGCCTATTTTAGAGTTTTGCAGAAAAGGAATACCAAACGGAGTCCAAACGGAATGAAACCTTTGTGGTGATCTTTCTTGGACCGAAAGCAAATCAGAAGACAAGGAGTTGAAGTCAGAAACTCAAGAGGCGTCCACGAGGCAGGAGGGCGTGCCCGGGGGGGTAGGCGCGCCCCCACCCTCGTGGGCCCCTCGTAGCTCCACTGACATACTTCTTTCGCCTATATATACTCTTATTATACCCTAGAAACATCACGGGTAGCCACGAAACCACTTTTCCATGGCCACAACCTTCTGTACCCGTGAGATCCCATCTTGGGGCCTTTTCCGGCGATCTGTCGGAGGGGGAATCTATCACGGAGGGCTTCTACATCAACACCATTGCCTCTTCGATGAAGCGTGAGTAGTTTACATGTGAGGTATGTTTATAGAAGCAGGCATCTGGTGATCATCACGTATTTTTAAATGATTTTGTATACATATATATTAACGAATTGATCTTTCTTCTTTCAGCCCTTCGGATCGAGCAAATCATCTGCAGGGAGCAGGACAATGCGAGGCCAGGCCAAAAAGTTGAAGGAAGGCATAAAGTACAACATCGATGCCATCAAAGATAATGGCAAACCGGTCGCGCCTAAGAAGAATGCGGGCGAGTTCATTCGTCAATGTGGAGTTCTTGTGAAGGACCAACTCCCAATCTCCATTCAAGAATGGAAAAAGCCAGCAAAGCCATGTCCAGATCTTACTTTTGTTGACGATAGAGCCAAAAAACTGCTTTGGGAAGCTCTCATGTCACATTTATGAAGGAAATATTCCCTAGAGGCAATAATAAAGTTATTATTTATTTCCTTATATCATGATAAATGTTTATTATTCATGCTATAATTGTATTAACCGGAAACATAATACATGTGTGAATACATAGACAAACATAGTGTCACTAGTATGCCTCTACTTGACTAGCTCGTTGATCAAAGATGGTTAAGTTTCCTAACCATAGACATGAGTTGTCATTTGATTAACGGGATCACATCATTAGGAGAATGATGTGATTGACTTGACCCATTCCGTTAGCTTAGCACTTGATCATTTAGTATGTTGCTATTGCTTTCTTCATGACTTATACATGTTCCTATGACTATGAGATTATGTAACTCCCGCTTACTGGAGGAACACTTTGTGTACCAAATGTCACAATGTAACTGGGTGATTATAAAGGTGCTCTACAGGTGTCTCCAAAGGTACTTGTTGAGTTGACGTATTTCGAGATTAGGATTTGTCACTCTGATTGTCGGAGAGGTATCTCTGGGCCCCCTCGGTAATAAACATCACTATAAGCCTTACAAGCAATATAGCTAATGAGTTAGTTATGGGATGATGCATTATGTAACGAGTAAAGAGACTTGCCGGTAACGAGATTGAACTAGGTATTGAGATACCGACGATCGAATCTCGGGCAAGTAACATACCGATGACAAAGGGAACAACATGTTGTTATGTGGTTTGACCGATAAAGATCTTCATAGAATATGTAGGAGCCAATATGAGCATCCAGGTTCCGCTATTGGTTATTAACCGGGGACGTATCTCGTTCATGTCTACATAGTTCTCGAACCCGTAGGGTCCGCACGCTTAAAGTTAGATGATAGTTATATTATGAGTTTATGTGTTTTGATGTACCTAAGGTTGTTCGGAGTCCCGGATGTGATCACGGACATGATGAGGAGTCTTGAAATGGTCGAGACATGAAGATTGATATATTGGACGACTATATTTGGACACCGGAAAGGTTCCGGGTGAGATTGGGACAATACCGAAGCTCCGGGAGGTTATCGGAACCCCCCGGGAGGTATATGGGCCTTAATGGGCTTTAGTGGAAAGGAGGGGAAATGATCAAAGGAGGGGGCGCCCCCCAAGCCCAATCCGAATTGGGAGGGGGGCCGGACCCCCTTTTCCTTCCTCCCTCCTTCCTCTTCCTTCCCTCTCCCTCTCCAAATAGGAAAGGGAGGAGTCCTACTCCCGGCGGGAGTAGGACTCCCCCCCTTGGGCGCGCCTCCTCCCCTTGTCCGGCCCCCTCCTCCACTCCTTTATATACGGGGGAGGGGGCACCCCATAGACACAACAGTTGATCATTGATCTCTTAGCCGTGTGCGGTGCCCCCCTCCACCATAGTCCTCCTTGATAATATCGTAGCGGTGCTTAGGCGAAGCCTTGCGTCGGTAGAACATCATCATCGTCACCACGCCATTGTGCTGATGGAACTCTCCCTCGACAGTCGGCTGGATCGGAGTTCGAGGGAAATCATCGAGCTGAACGTGTGCAAGAACTCGGAGGTGCCGTGCTTTCGGTGCTTAATCGGTCGGGCCGTGAAGACGTACGACTACATCAACTACGTTGTGCTAATGCTTCTGCTTTCGGTTATGAGGGTACGTGGACACACTCTCCCCTCTCATTGCTATGCATCACCATGATCTTGCGTGTGCGTAGGAACACGAGTAGAACACAAGTGATTTGTGGGCGATACAAGTCATGCTGCTTACCAGCATGTCATACTTTGGTTCGGCGGTATTGTTGGATGAAGCGGCCCAGACCGACATTACGCGTACGCTTACGCGAGACTGGTTCTACCGACGTGCTTTGCACACAAGTGGCTGACGGGTGTCAGTTTCTCCAACTTTAGTTGAACCGAGTGTGGCTACGCTCGGTCCTTGAGAAGGTTAAAAAAGCACTAACTTGACAAACTATCATTGTGGTTTTGATGCGTAGGTAAGAACGGTTCTTGCTCGGCCCGTAGCAGCCACGTAAAACTTGCAACAACAAAGTAGAGGACGTCTAACTTGTTTTTGCAGGGCATGTTGTGATGTGATATGGTCAAGACATGATGCTATATTTTATTGTATGAGATGATCATGTTTTGTAACCGAGTTATCGGTAACTGGCAGGAGCCATATGGTTGTCGCTTTATTGTATGAAATGCAATCACCCTGTAATTGCTTTACTTTATCACTAAGCGGTAGCAATAGTCGTAGAAGCAATAGTTGGCGAGATGACAACGATGCTATGATGGAGATCAAGGTGTCGCACCGGTGACGATGGTGATAATGACGGTGCTTCACAGATGGAGATCACAAGCACAAGATGATGATGGCCATATCATATCACTTATATTGATTGCATGTGATGTTTATCTTTTATGCATCTTATCTTGCTTTGATTGACGGTAGCATTATAAGATGATCTCTCACTAAATTTCAAGATAAAAGTGTTCTCCCTGAGTATGCACCGTTGCCAAAGTTCGTCGTGCCCAGACACCACGTGATGATCGGATGTGATAAGCTCTACGTCCATCTACAACGGGCGCAAGCCAGTTTTGCACACGCAGAATACTCAGCTTAAACTTGATGAGCCTAGCATATGCAGATATGGCCTCGGAACACTGAGACCGAAAGGTCGAGCGTGAATCATATAGTAGATATGATCAACATAGTGATGTTCACCATTGAAAACTACTCCATTTCACGTGATGATCGATTATGGTTTAGTTGATTTGGATCACATGATCACTTAGATGATTGATGTCTACTACACAACCTTCTTCTTGTAGATGTTGTTGGGCCTGCAAGTGCACATGTTTGTAGGACAGTAGCAAATTTCCCTCAAGTGGATGACCTAAGGTTTATCAATTCATAGGAGGCGTAGGATGAAGATGGTCTCTCTCAAGCAACCCTACAACCAAATAACAAAGAGTCTCTTGTGTCCCCAACACACCCAATACAATGATAAATTGTATAGGTGCACTAGTTCGGCGAAGAGATGGTGATACAAGTGCGATATGGATAGTAGATATAGGTTTTTGTAATCTGAAAATATAAAAACAGCAAGGTAACAAGTGGTAAAAGTGAGCGTAAACGGTATTGCAATGATAGGAAACAAGGCCTAGGGTTCATACTTTCACTAGTGCAAGTTCTCTCAACAATAATAACATAGATAGATCGTATAACAAGCCCTCAACATGCAACAAAGCTTCACTCCAAAGCCACTAATAGCGGAGAACAAACATAGAGATTATGGTAGGGTACGAAACCACCTCAAAGTTATTCTTTCGGATCGATCTATAAAAGATTTCGTACTAGAATAACACCTTAAGACACAAATCAACCAAAGCCCTAATGTCACCTAGATACTCCATTGTCACCTCAAGTATCCGTGGGCATGATTATACGATATGCATCACACAATCTTAGATTCATCCAACCAACATAAAAGTATTTCAAAGAGTGCCCCAAAGTTTCTACCGGAGAGTCAAGAACGTGTGCCAACCCCTATGCATAGGTTCCCAATATCACAAAACCCGCAAGTTGATCACCAAAACATACATCAAGTGGCACATGATATCCCATTGTCACCACAGATAATCACGGCAAGACATACATCAAGTGTTCTCATAAAAGACTCAATCTGATAAGATAACTTCAAAGGGGAAACTCAATTCATCACAAGAGAGTAGAGGGGGAGAAACATCATAAGATCCAACTACAATAGCAAAGCTCGGGATACATCAAGATCGTGCCATAGAGGGAACACGAGAGAGAACACGAGAGAGAGAGAGATCAGACACATAGCTACTGGTACATACCCTCAGCCCCGAGGGTGAACTACTCCCTCCTCGTCATGGATAGCGCCGGGATGATGAAGATGGCCACCGGTGATGGGATCCCCCTCCGGCAGGGTGCCGGAATGGACTTCCGATAGGTTTTTGGTGGCTACAGAGGCTTGCGACGGCGGAACTCCCGATCTATCTTCTATTCTGGAAGTTTTAGGGTACGTAGGTATATATGGGTGAAAGAGGTACGTCGGTGGACCGAAGGGGGGGGGGGCACGAAGCAGGGGGGCGCGCCCCCCACCCTCGTGGGCACCTCCCTTCTTCCCTGATGTGCACTCCAAGTCCATCGGGTGGCTTTCCTTCCAAAATTAACTTATCCAGTTGATTTCATTCCGTTTTGACTCCGTCTGATATTCCTTTTCCTCGAAACACTGAAATAGGCATAAAACAACAAATCTGGGCTGGGCCTCCGGTTAATAGGTTAGTCCCAAAAATAATATAAAAGTGGATAATAAAGCCCAATATTGCCTAAAACAATAGATAAAGTAGCATGGTGCAATCAAAAATTATAGATACGTTGGAGACGTACCAATGATTAGAGGGATGTCTATCTAAGTGGGAGTTCTTAAGTAATATGATTAATTGAACTTAAATTTATCATGAACTTAGTCCTTGTAGTATTTTGCAAATTATGTTGTAGATCAATAGCTTGCGTTGTTGCTTTCATATGATTTTTTTTATGTTCCTAGAGAAAACTGTGTTGAAAGATGTTAGTAGCAATGATGCGGATTGGATCCATGATCTGAGGATTGTCCTCATTGCTGCACAGAAGAATTATGTCCTTGATGCACCGCTAGGTGACCGACCTATTGCAGGAGCAGATGCAGATGTTATGAACGTTTGACTAGCTCAAAATGATGACTACTTGATAGTTTAGTGCACCATGCTTAACGGCTTAGAATCGGGACTTCAAAGACATTTTGAACGCCATGGGCCATATGAGATGTTCCAGGAGTTGAAGTTAATATTTCAAGCAAATACCTGAGTTGAGAGATATGAAGTCTCCAACAAGTTCTATAGCTAAAAGATGGAGGAGAATTGCTCAACTAGTGAGCATGTGCTCAGATTGTCTGGGTACTACAATATCTTGAATCAAGTGGGAGTTAATCTTCCAAATAAGATAGTGATTGACAGAGTTCTCTAGTCACCATCACCAAGTTAGTAGAACTTCGTGATGAACTATAGTATGAAAAGGATGACAAAAACGATTCCCGAGCTCTTCGCGATGTTGAAATCAATGAAGGTAGAAATCAAGAAAAGAGCATCTAGTGTTGATGATTGACAAGACCACTAGTTTCAAGGAAAAGGGCATAGGGAAAGAAAGGGATCTACAAGTAGAATGACAAGCAAGTTGTCACTCCCGCTAGGAAGCCCAAAGCTGGACCAAAGCCTGAAACTGAGTGCTTCTACTGCAAAGGAAATGGTCACTGGAAGCTGTAATACCCTAAATATTTGGTGATAAGAAGAATGGCAAAGTGAACAAGGGTGTATTTGATATACAGGTTATTGATGTGTACCTTACTAGTGTTTATAGTAGCCCCTGGGTATTTGATACTTGTTCGGTTGCTAAGATTAGTAACTCGAAACAGGAGTTACAGAATAAACAGAGACTAGTTGAGGGTGAAGTGACGATGAGTGTTGGAAGTAGTTCCAAGATTGATATGATCATCATCGCACACTCCCTATACTTTCGGGATTAGTGTTAAACCTAAATAAATATTATTTGGTGTTTGCGTTGAGCATGAATATGATTTGATCATGTTTATTGCAATACGATTATTCATTTAAAGTCAGAGAATAATAGTTGTTCTGTTTACATGAATAAAACCTTCAATGGTCATACACCCAATGAAAATAGTTTGTTGGATCTCGATCGTAGTGATACACATATTCATAATATTGATGCCAAAAGATGCAAAGTTGATAATGATAGTGCAACATATTTGTGGCACTGCCGTTTGGGTCATATCGGTGTAAAGCGCATGAAGAAACTCCATAAAGATGGATTTTCGGAATCACTTGGTTATGAATCATTTGATGCTTGCGGTGCCTTCTGGGCAAGATGACTAAAACTCCATTCTCCGGAACAATGAAACAAGCTACTGACTTGTTGGAAATAATACATATCGATGTATGCGATCCAATGAGTGTTCATGCTTGTGGCGAGTATCGTTATTTTCTGACCTTCACAGATGATTTGAGCAGATATGGGTATATCTGCTTGATGAAACATAAGTCTGAAATAGTTGAAAGGTTCAAAGAATTTCAGAGTGAAGTGGAAAATCATCATAACAAGAAAATAAAGTTTCTGCGATCTGATCATGGAGATGAACATTTGAGTTACGAGTTTGGCCTTCAGTTAAAATAATGTGGAATAGTTTCACAAACTCATGCCACCTGGAACACCACAGCGTAACGGTGTGTCCGAATGTCGTAACCGCACTTTATTGGATATGGTGCGATCTATGATGTATCTTATCGATTTACCACTATCATTTTGGGGTTATGCATTAGAGACAGCTGCATTCACTTTAAATAGGGCACCATCAAAATCCGTTGAGACGACGCCTTATGAACTGTGGTTTGGCAAGAAACCGAAGTTGTCGTTTCTTAAAGTTTGGGGCTGCGATGCTTATGTGAAAAAGCTTCAACCTGATAAGCTCGAACCCAAATCGGAGAAATGTGTCTTCATAGGATACCCAAAGGAAACTGTTGGGTAGACCTTCTATCATAGATCCAAAGGCAAGACATTCGTTGCCAAGAATGGATCCTTTCTAGAGAAAAAGTTTCTCTCGAAAGAAGTGAGTGGGAGGAAAGTAGAGCTTGATAAGGTAATTGTACCTTCTCCCGAATTAGAAAGTAGTTCATCACAGAAATTAGTTCCAGTGATTCATACACCAATTAGTGAGGAAGCTAATGATGATGATCATGAAACTTCAGATCAAGTTACTACAGAACCTCGTAGGTCTTCCAGAGTACGGTCCGCACCAGAGTGGTACGGTAATCCTGTTCTGAAAGTCATGGTACTAGACCATGATAAACCTACGAACTATGAGGAAGCGATGATGAGACCGGATTCCGCGAAATGGCTGGAGGCCATGAAATCTGAGATAGGATCCATGTATGAGAACAAAGTGTGGACTTTGGTGGACTTGCCCAATGATCGGCAAGCCATAGATAATAAATGGATCTTCAAGAGGAAGACGGACGTTGATAGTAGTGCTACTATCTACAAAGCTCGACTTGTCGCAAAAAGGTTTTCGAAAAAGTTCAAGGTGTTGACTACAATGAGATTTTCTCAACTGTAGCGATGCTTAAGTCTGTCCGAATCATGTTAGCAATTGCCACATTTTGTGAAATCTGGCAAATGGATGTCAAAACTACACTCCTTAATGGTTTCTTAAAGAAGAGTTGTATATGATGCAACCAGAAGGTTTTGTCAATCCTAAAGGTCCTAACAAAATGTGCAAGCTCTAGCGATCCATCCATGGACTGGTGCAAACATCTCGGAGTTGGAATATACGCTTTGATAAGTTGATCAAAGCATATAGTTTTATACGGACTTGCAGTGAAGCCTGTATTTACAATAAAGTGAGTAAGAGCACTACAGCCTTTCTGATAAGTATATGTGAGTGACATATTGTTGATCAGAAATGATGTATAATTTTTCTGGAAAGCATAAAGAAGTATTTGAAAGGAGTTCTTTAAAAGAAAGACCTCAGTAAAGCTACTTACATATTGAGCATCAAGATCTATTGAGATAGATCAAGACGCTTGATAAGGTTTTCAATGAGTACATACCTTGACAAGATTTTGAAGTAGTTCAAAATGGAACAGTCAAAGAAAGAGTTCTTGCCTGTGTTATAAAGGTATGAAATTGAGTAAGACTCAAATCCCGACCACGGCAGAAAATAGAAAGAGAATGAAAGTCATTGCCTATGCCTCGGCCATAGGTTCTATAAAAGTATGCCATGCTATGGACCAGACCTATTGTATACTATGCCCTGGTTTGGCAAGGGAGTACAATAGTGATCTAGGAGTAGATCACTGGACATTGGTCAAAATTATCCTTAGTGGAATAAGGATATGTTTCTCGATTATGGAGGTGAAAAGAGGTTCGTCGTAAAGGGTTACGTCAATGCAAGTTTTGACACTGATCCAGATGACTCTAAGTCTCAATCTGGATACATATTGAAAGTGGGAGCAATTAGCTAGAGTAGCTCCGTACAAAGCATTGTAGACATAGAATATTTTTGCAAAATACATACGGCTCTGAATGTGCCAGACCCGTTGACTAAACTTCTCTCACGAGCAAAAATCACACCTTAGTACTCTTTGGGTGTTAATCACATAGCAATGTGAACTAGATTATTGACTCTAGTAAACCCTTTGGGTGTTGGTCACATGACGATGTGAACTATGGGTGTTAATCATATACAGATATGAATATTGGTGTTAAATCACATGGCGATGTGAACTAGATTATTGACTCTAGTGCAAGTGGGAGACTGAAGGAAATATGCCCTAGAGGAAATAATAAAGTTATTATTTATTTCCTTATATCATGATAAATGTTTATTATTCATGCTAGAATTGTATTAACCAGAAACATAATACATGTGTGGATACATAGACAAACATAGTGTCACTAGTATGCCTCTACTTGACTAGCTCGTTGATCAAAGATGGTTAAGTTTCCTAACCATAGACATGAGTTTTCATTTGATTAACGGGATCACATCATTAGGAGAATGATGTGATTGACTTTACCCATTCCGTTAGCTTAGCACTTGATCGTTTAGTATGTTGCTATTGCTTTCTTCATGACTTATACATGTTCCTATGACTATGAGATTATGTAACTCCCGCTTACCAGAGGAACACATTGTGTGCTACCAAATGTCACAACGTAACTGGATGATTATAAAGGTGCTCTACAGGTGTCTCCAAAGGTACTTGTTGAGTTGACGTATTTCGAGATTAGGATTTGTCACTCCGATTGTCGGAGAGGTATCTCTGGGCCCTCTCGCTAATGCACATCACTATAAGCCTTGCAAGCAATGTAGCTAATGAGTTAGTTATGGGATGATGCATTATGTAACAAGTAAAGAGACTTGCCAGTAACGAGATTGAACTAGGTATTGAGATACCGACGATTGAATCTCGGGCAAGTAACATACCAATAACAAAGGGAACAATGTATGTTGTTATGCGGTTTGACCGATAAAGATCTTCGTAGAATATGTAGGAGCCAATATGAGCATCCAGGTTCCACTATTTGTTATTGACCGGAGACGTGTCTCGGTCATGTCTACATAGTTCTCGAACCCGTAGGGTCCGCACGCTTAAAGTTAGATGACAGTTATATTATAAGTTTATGTGTTTTGATGTACCGAAGGTTGTTCGCAGTCCCGGATGTGATCACGGACATGACGAGGAGCCTCGAAATGGTCGAGACATGAAGATCGATATATTGGACGACTATATTTGGACACCGGAAAGGTTCCAGGTGAGATTGGGACAATACCGGAGCTCCGGGAGGTTATCGGAACCCCCCGGGAGGTATATGGGCCTTAATGGGCTTTAGTGGAAAGGAGGGGAAAGGAGCAAGCGAGGGGGCGCCCCCCCAAGCCCAATCCGAATTGGGAGGGGGGCCGGCCCCCCCTTTTCCTTCCTCCCTCCTTCCTCTTCCTTCCCTCTCCCTCTCCAAATAGGAAAGGGAGGAGTCCTACTCCCGGTGGGAGTAGGACTCCCCCCTGGGCGCGCCTCCTCCCCTTGGCTGGCCCCCTCCTCCACTCCTTTATATATGGGGGAGGGGGGCACCCCATATACACAACAATTGATCATTGATCTCTTAGCCATGTGCGGTGCCCCCCTCCACCATAGTTCTCCTTGATAATATCGTAGCGGTGCTTAGGCGAAGCCCTACGTCGGTAGAACATCATCATCGTCACCACGCCGTCGTGCTGACGGAACTCTCCCTCGACACTCGGCTGGATCGGAGTTCGAGGGACGTCATCGAGATGAACGTGTACAAGAACTTGGAGGTGCCGTGCTTTCGGTGCTTGATCGGTCGGGCCGTGAAGACGTACGACTACATCAACCGCGTTGTGCTAACGCTTCCGCTTTCAGTCTACGAGGGTACGTGGACACACTCTCCCCTCTCGTTGCTATGCATCACCATGATCTTGCGTGTGCGTAGGAATTTTTTTGAAATTACTATGTTCCCCAACAATTTCATGCTACCAGATCATTTCACAGCTGAAGATGTGGAGAAAGTCAAGAACGCTGCTCTTAGGAAGATGGCGGTTGCATTCAACAACCATAAGAAAACTATATGGGCCACGTACATCAAAGGAGGAAAGAAGACTCCGGATTTCACGGGAACACTGGAGAAGCAAAGAGATCACTGGCCAGCTTTCGTGAAATTCAAGGAATCGGAATTAGCTAAGGAACAGTCGAGAATAAACACGATCAATGCCGCGAAAAAGGAGGAGTTCCATAGGCTGGGGCCAGGTGGCTATGCGGTGACCCGGCCTAAGTGGGATAAGGCCAAGGTAGAGATGCAGGTTGTAGGGGTTAGTCCAATTACATTGAGCTGGACCCCCAGGTGCAGGACTTGGTTCTATGCGCATGGGGGGCGTTGGACCCAAAGACATGCCAGGTTTTGAAGAAGGCGAGTCTTAAAGGAGTCGAGGACAAAATACTTGTTGCAATATAAGAGGCTTGAATGGGGGTGTTCACGCCCAACAGAGAGAACGATGAGCTTACGCGCGCCCAGGGAAATCCTGAACACCTGGGAAGAACACGGGGCGTAGGCATTGTTCCATGGTATGAGGGGTTTTCAGACTGGAACGCCGACTACTGAAGTCATGCCAGAAGGAAGATGGAGGAGAAGAAGAAGAGGAAGCTAGAGGAGGAGCAGAGGAAGCAGGAAGCAGAACGCCTTAAAGACCTAGAACTTTCGCACGCGGAGTTGGCACTCCTATTCCAGCGGCAGCAGCAGCAGATCGATGAAATCAGCCAGGGAAGGGGGTCTCTGCAGCGGCAGGAGCTAGCGGATTCAGCATTGGATAGCACCATTCCATCCATGCCGAGAAGCAGCATGGGTTGCGCACCAGGCCATGAGGCACTACTGGATACATACCCTGTGGATGACATCATTGAGAACACTAATTGTGAGTTAAGAACATATCCATCAAGGTGGCGGACGGCGTTGCTTATACAAACCCCCCTGAGGCAACCTTCCATTGCAATCTGATTCCAGCTGGCTATGCTCGTGTCGCGGTTGATGAAGTGGTGGCAGAATATAGGGGGCTACAGCTTGACATTCCTGGAGGTGACGACGAGCGCACACTGGGAGAGGCATTACATCGTATCGTTCTAGGGAGAAAGGATTGCATCGTCTTTCCAAGGCCACCGACACCACGTCAGCCGGCTCCTCCTCCAAGTCCATCACCGTGTTAGCAGTCGACTCCAGCTCCTCCAAGTCAGCCACCGCCTCTGCAGACTCTTGCTCCTCCAAGTCTGCCAATGCGTGAGGCCACTCCTCCACCTCCAAGTCCGGCACCGTGTGAGCCCACTCCTCCTCCTCCAAGTCATCCGGCACCACGTCAGCCCAGGCCTCCTCCTCCAAGTCAGGCACCGCGTAATCCGTATCCGCTGCCTCAGCAGGCTCCGCCGCCTAAGCAACAGCAGAAGAGAGTCGCCGCAGCTATGGCGGCTAGCGGTACAAGTACAGGAGGCAAGAGATACCAATTTGGTCCAAGCCTCGCGCCTCTTCCGAAAAGGCCTTACGACGTGAGCAAAGAGGAAAACGCCGCCGAATGCAGGAGACAATTGGATGCCCATTTCGGACCGAAACCGCCACCGCCGCCAAAGGAGAAAGTGCCTGAGCATGCGATTGAGAACTTTATTTGTATGGCTCAACCACCAGCTCCCAAGCCTGTTGACTCAGACTATGAGCGCCAAATTAGGAAGGCATATGAAGCACAACAAAAGAAGGAGTCGAGCTCGAGCTCCAGCCAAGCAGCTGCCAAGAAAAGCGGGAAAATTGTTCCCTAGCTGGGAGAACAGGCGGTGCAATCGATTCCCCCGCTCATTGTACAATCAACACATGTGAGTACCAGCGCCAATCTGCCGGTAATAACCGACAGTCATAGAAGGATGGCGGAAGAGGCCGGTGTCACTGTGGAACAACTCCTAGAGCTCGAGCCCACACCATTGATTACAGAGGAGGAAGTAAAATGGAAATATGCCCACGGAGAACCTTTGGTCAAGCCTGAGGAGGTCAAGAAGCTCTCAACGAGAATGTATGAATTGCATGAATGGTACATGAAAATTACCAAGACTACCAATTGAGACTCCCTCATGGTGAAAGTCAAGGCAGATCATTACCACCATGAGAATGCTCTGTATGTTGAGTTTACAGAACTATTTCAGTTATTCAATCAAGACGCACTCGACAAATCTATCATCAGTTGCTATTGTCTGTAAGTGATTTCTTCCTATAATTTAAGTCTCAAGCTAGCTGTAGTGCCCGTTGATCATTACCTGTAATTATCCTCACTATATTCTTTTCTGTGGTATTATGCAGAATGAAGATCTATGAAATGAAAAAAGCTGGACGCTATGGCATTGGGTTCATTGACCCAAATACCGTTAATCAAGAGACATGGTCAGAGCCATTCTATTGAGAAGATATAGAGACTAGCTTCCTAGAGTTCTCCCCGGCAACGGCGCCAGAAATCCTTTTGCTACGTCTTGAGCTTGCGTTGGTTTTCCTCGAAGAGGAGAGGGTGATGCAGCAAAGTGTAGCGTAAGTATTTCCCTCAGTTTTGAGAACCAAGGTATCAATCCAGTAGGAGGCTCCTCAAAAGTCCCATGCACCTACACAAACAAACTAAGAACTCGCAACCAACGCAATAAAGGGGTTGTCAATCCCTTCACGGCCACTTGCGAAAGTGAGATCTAATAAAGATAGTATGATAATATAAATATATTTTTGGTATTTTGTAAGATAGATGCAAAAAGTAAAGATGCAAATAAAAGTAGATTGAAAGCAAATATGATAAGAGATAGACCCGGGGGCCATAGGTTTCACTAGAGGCTTCTCTCAAGATAGCATAAGTATTACGGTGGGTGAACAAATTACTGTCGAGTAATTGATAGAAAAGTGCATAGTTATGAGATTATCTAGGCATGATCATGTATATAGGCATCACGTCCATAACAAGTAGACCGACTCCTGCCTGCATCTACTACTATTACTCCACACATCGACCGCTATCCAGCATGCATCTAGAGTATTAAGTTCATAAGAACAGAGCAATGCATTAAGCAAGATGACATGATGTAGAGGGATAAACACATGCAATATGATATAAACCCCATCTTGTTATCCTCGATGGCAACAATACAATACATGTCTTGCAACCCTTTCTATCACTGGGTAAGAACACCGCAAGATTGAACCCAAAGCTAAGCACTTCTCCCATGGCAAGAAAGATCAATCTAGTAGGCCAAACCAAACTAATAATTCGAAGAGACTTGCAAAGATAACTCAATCATACATAAAAGAATTCAAAGAAGATTCAAATATTATTCATAGATAAACTTGATCATAAACCCACAATTCATCGGATCTCGACAAACACACTTCAAAAAGAGTTTACATTGAATAGATCTCCACAAGAGAGGGGGAGAACATTGTATTGAGATCCAAAAAGAGAGAAGAAACCATCTAGCTAATAACTATGGACCCGAAGGTCTGTGGTAAACTACTCACAACTCATCGGAGGGGCAAGGATGTTGATGTAGAGGCCCTCTGTGGTTGCTTCCCCCTCCGGCAGAGTACCAGTAAGGGATCCAAGATGGGATCTCGCGGATACAGAAGGTTACGACGGTGGAAATTGTGTTTCGTGGTGCTCCTAGATGTTTTCGGGGTACGTAGGTATATATAGGAGGAAGAAGTACGTCGGTGCCGCCCGAGGGGCCCACGAGACACGGGGCGCACCCTACAGGGGGGCGCGCCCTCCTATCTCGTGGGGCCCTCGGAGCTTTCTTGACTTGAACTCCAGGCTCTCCAGATCAGATTTGTTCCAAAAATAACGCTCCCGAAGGTTTCATTCCGTTTGGACTCCGTTTGATATTCCTTTTCTTCGAAATACTGAAATAGGCAAAAAAAACAGCAATATGGGTTGGGCCTCCGGTTAGTAGGTTAGTCCGAAAAATGATATAAATGTGTAAAATAAAGCCCATAAACATCCAAAAGGGGTAATATAATAGCATGGAACAATCAAAAATTATAGATACGTTGGAGACGTATCAAGCATCCCCAAGCTTAATTCCTTCTCGTCCTCGAGTAGGTAAATGATAAAAAAGAAATTTTTGATGTGGAATGCTACCTAGCATAATTCATAATGTAATTTTCTTTATTGTGGCATGAATGCTCAGATCCAAATGAATACAAAATAAAAGTTCATATTGACATAAGAAATAGTAATACTTCAAGCATACTAATCAAAGTAATCATGTCTTCTCAAAATAACATGGCTAAATAAAGTTATCCCTAGAAAATCATATAGTCTGGCTATGCTCTATATTCATCACACAAAGTATTTAATCATGCACAACCCCGATGACAAGCCAAGCAATTGTTTCATATTTTAATAATCTCAAACTTTTTCAACTTTCATGCAATACATGAGCGTGAGCCATGGACATAGCACTATATGTGGAATAGAATGGTGGTTGTGGAGAAGACAAAAAGGGAGAAGATAGTCTCACATCAACTAGGCATATCAACGGGCTATGGAGATGCCCATTAATAGATATCAATATGAGTGAGTAGGGATTGTCATGCAACGGATGCACTAGAGCTATAAATATATGAAAGCTCAATAAAAGAAACTAAGTGGGGTGCATCCAACTTGCTCGCTCACGAAGACCTAGGGCACTTTTGAGGAAGCCCATCATTGGAATATACAAGCCAAGTTCTATAATGAAAAATTCCCACTGGTATATGAAAGTGACAACATATGAGACTCTCTATCATGAAGATCATGGTGCTAATTTGAAGCACAAGTGTGGAAAAGAGATAGTAGCATTGTCCTTTCTCTCTTTTTCTCTCATTTTATTTATTTTCTTTTTTCTCTTTTTTTTCTCCTTTTTTTTCTTTGGCCATTTTTTTTCTTTTTGTCCTTTTTCTTTTTTTTCTATTTGTAAAGTCCGAAGTCTCATCCCGACTTGTGGGGGAATCATAGTCTTCATCATCCTTTCCTCACTAGGACAATGCTCTAATAATGAAGATCATCACACTTTTATGGATTTACAACTCAAAGCTAGAACAAGATATGACCCTATATGAATGCCTCCGGCGGTGTACCGGGATATGCAATGAATCAAGAGCGACATGTATGAAAATTATGAAGGTGGCCTTGCCACAAATACGATGTCAACTACATGATCATGCAAAAAGCAATATGACAAAAGTGATGTGTGTCATATGAACGGAACGGTGGAAAGTTGCATGGCAATATATCTCGGAATGGCTATGGAAATGCCATAATAGGTAGGTATGGTGGCTGTTTTGAGGAAGGTAAATGGTGGGTGTATGGTACCGGCGAAAGTTGCGCGGTACAAGAGAGGCTATCAATGGTGGAAGGGTGAAAGAGTGCGTATAATCCATGGACTCAACATTAATCAAAAGAACTCATATACTTGTTGCAAAATTTTAGAAGTCATCAAAAACCAAAGTACTACGCGCATGCTCCTAGGGGGATAGATTGGTAGGAAAAGACCATCGCTCGTCCCCGACTGCCACTCATAAGGAAGACAATCAATAAATAAAATTGTGCTCCAACTTCATCACAAAGCGGTTCACCATACGTGCATGCTACGGGAATCACAAGCTTCAACACAAGCATTCTTTAAATTCATAATCACCCAACTAGCATGACTTTAATATCACTACCTCCATATCTCAAAACAATTATCAAGCATCAAATTGATCATAGCATCCAATTCACTTTTCTATGATAGTTTTTATTATACCCAACTTGGATGCTCATCATTCTAGGACCAACTTTATGATCATAGGAAATACCATGCTGTTCTAAAAGACTCTCAAAATAATATAAGTGAAGCATGAGAGACTAGCAATTTATTCAAAATTAAGACATCACCGTGCTCTAAAAGATATAAGTGCAGCACTAGAGCAAAAACTATCAAGCTCAAAAGATATAAGTGAAGCACATAGAGTATTCTAGCAAATTCTAATCAAATAGGCTTCTCCCAAAAGGTGTGTACAGCAAGGATGATTGTGGTAAACTAAAAAGCAAAGACTAATATAATACACGACGCTCCAAGCAAAACACATATCATGTGGCGAATAAAAATATAGCTCCAAGTAAAGTTACCAATGAACAAAGACGAAAGAGGGGACGCCTTCCCGGGGCATCCCCAAGCTTAGGCTTTAGGCTATTCTTGAATATCTTGGGGTGACATGGGCATCCCCAAGCTTAGGATCTTGCCACCCTTTATTCCATAGTCCATAAAAGCTTTACCCAAAACTTGAAAACTTCACAACACAAAACTCAACAGGAAATCTTATAAGCTCTGTTAGTGAAAGAAAACAAAACCACCACATAAGGTACTGTAATGAACCCATTCTTTATTTATATTGGTATTAAACCTACTTTATTCCAACTTCTTTATGGTTTATAAACTAATTTACTAGCCATAGATGCATTGAGATAAGCAAACAACACACGAAAAACAGAATCTGTCAAAAACAGAACAGTCTGTAGAAATCTGTAACTAACGCAAACTTCTGGAACTCTAAAAATCCTACCAAAATAGGAAGTCCTGGAAAATTTGTCTATTTAACAGCAGAAAAAAGAACCAATGCAAAAGCACGTTCCTGTGATTTAAAAAAATTATATTCGTGCGTGCAATGTTTCTGTTTTTCAGCAGAATCAAATCAACTATCATCGTAGGTTATCCTATAGGTTCTACTTGGAACAAACACTAATTAAAAGATAAAAACACATCTATCCAGAAGGCAGATGCAAGATTTATTACTAAAAAGGAGCAAAAACTAAAAACATAAAGAAAAATGGGGTTGCCTCCCAACTAGCGCTATTGTTTAACGCCCCTAGCTAGGCATAAAAACAAAGATAGATCTAACGAGTGCCATCTTTGACACTAGGTTCATAAGTAGCACGCATGATATATTCATAAGGTAATTTGACTTTATTTCTTGGAAAGTGCTCCATGCCTTTCTTTAATGTAAATTGGAATCTAATGTTCCCTTCCTTCATATCAATAATTGCACCAATCGTTCTAAGGAAAGGTCTACCAAGAATAATAGGGCAAGAAAGATTGCAAACTATATCAAGAACGATAAAATCTACGGGAACCAAATTTCTATTTGCAACAATAAGAACATCATTGATTCTTCCCATGGGCTTTTTAATGATGGAATCCGCAAGGTGCAAATTTAAAGAGCAATCATCAAGATCATGGAAACCTAGAATATCACATAAAGTTTTCGGAATCGTGGAAACACTAGCACCCAAATCACACAAAGCAAAACACTCAAAATCTTTAATTCTAATCTTTATAGTAGGTTCCCACTCATCATTAAGTTTTCTAGGTATAGAAACTTCCAAATTAAGTTTTTCATCATAAGATTGCATCAAGGCATCAACAATATGTTTGGTCAAAGCTTTATTTTGACTATAAGCATGAGGAGAATTAACAACGGATTGCAACAAGGAAATACACCCTTTTAAAGAACAATTATCATAATCAAATTCCTTGAAATCTGAGATAGTAAGTTCAATATTATTAGACGCAGAGGATTCTCCAATCTCACTTTTACCAATTTTAGTATCAAGATCTAAAGACTCCGAATTTTTGGGACGCCTTCTAGGCAAAGTTGATTCATCATCACTCCCATCATCAAAATTCATATTGCAAAACATAGATCTAATCGGAGATGCATCAATAACTTTAAGATCCTCATCATTATTTTCATGGAAACTAGAAGAACACGCTTTCATAAAGCCTTCTTTTTTAGCATGCAATCTAGCGGTTCTTTCCTTGCACTCGTCAATGGAAATTTCATTACTTTGAGAGACTCATTGATATCATGCTTAGGAGAAGAAGATCCAAGTTTAAGAGAATTAACATCAAGCGAAAGTCTATCAACGTTCCTAGCCAAATCATCAACTTTGAGCAATTTTTCTTCAAGCAAGGCATTAAAATTCTTTTGAGAAATCATAAATTCTTTCACACTATTCTCAAAATCATAGGGCATCTTATTAAAATTACAATAAGAATTATTGTAGGAATTTCCATAATTATTAGAGGGATTACTAGGGAACGGTCTAGCACTAAAATTTCCTCTATAAGCATGGTTTCCAAAACTATTCCTACCAACAAAATTCGCATCCATAGATTCATTATTATTCTCAATCAAGGAAGACAAAGGCATATCATTGGGATCAAGAGGAGTATTTTTAGTAGCAAACATCTTCATAAGTTCATCCATCTTTCCACTCAAAATATTAATTTCTTCTATAGCATGCACTTTTTTACTAGAAGATCTTTCGGTGTGCCATTGAGAATAATTAGCCATAATATTATCAAGCAATTTTGTAGCATCTCCTAACGTGATTTCCATAAACGTGCCTCCGGCGGCCGAATCTAAGAGATTTCTAGAGGCAAAGTTCAAACCGGCATAAAATTTTTGTATGATCATCCATAAATTCAAACCGTGAGTAGGGTAATTGCGAAGCATCAATTTCATTCTTTCCAAAGATTGGGCAACATGCTCATGATCAAGTTGTTTAAAATTCATAATATCATTCCTAAGAGTGATGATCTTAGCGGGAGGAAAATACTTAGAGATAAAAGCATCTTTGCGCTTGTTCCAAGAATCAATACTATTTTTAGGCAAAGACGAAAACCAAACTTTAGCACGATCTCTAAGTGAAAAAGGAAATAACTTCAATTTAACAATATTATTATCCATATCCCTCTTCTTTTGCATATCACACAAATCAACAAAATTGTTTAGATGAGTAGCGGCATCTTCACTAGGAAGGCCGACAAATTGATCTTTCATAACAAGATTCAGCAAAGCGGTATTGATTTCACAAGACTCAACATCATTGAGAGGAGCAATCGGAGTACTAAGGAAATCATTATTATTGGTATTCGAGAAGTCACACAACTTGGTATTATCTTGTGCCATGGCAACAAGTAATCCAACACACAAGCAAACAGAAAAACGGCAAGCGAAAAAAGAGAGGAGGAGATTGGGAAAGAGAGGGCGAATAAAACGGCAAGGGTGAAGTGGGGGAGAGGAAAATGAGAGACAAATGGCAAATAATGTAAATGCGAGGGAGATGGGTTTGTGATGAGTACTTGGTATGTCTTGACTTGAGCGAAGACCTCCCCGGCAACGGCGCCAGAAATCCTTATTGCTACGTCTTGAGCTTGCGTTGGTTTTCCTGGAAGAGGAGAGGGTGATGCAACAAAGTGTAGCGTAAGTATTTCCCTCAGTTTTGAGAACCAAGGTATCAATCCAGTAGGAGGCTCCTCAAAAGTCCCACGCACCTACACAAACAAACTGAGAACTCGCAACCAACGCAATAAAGGGGTTGTCAATCCCTTCACGGCCACTTGCGAAAGTGAGATCTAATAAAGATAGTATGATAAGATAAATATATTTTTGGTATTTTGTAAGATAGATGCAAAAAGTAAAGATGCAAATAAAAGTAGATTGAAAGCAAATATGATAAGAGATAGACCCGGGGGCCATAGGTTTCACTAGAGGCTTCTCTCAAGATAGCATAAGTATTACGGTGGGTGAACAAATTATTGTCAAGCAATTGATAAAAAAGCGCATAGTTATGAGATTATCTAGGCATGATCATGTATATAGGCATCACATCCATAACAAGTAGACCGACTCCTGCCTGCATCTACTACTGTTACTCCACACATCGACCGCTATCCAGCATGCATCTAGAGTATTAAGTTCATAAGAACAGAGCAACGCATTAAGCAAGATGACATGATGTAGAGGGATAAACACATGCAATATGATATAAACCCCATCTTGTTATCCTCGATGGCAACAATACAATACGTGTCTTGCAACCCTTTCTGTCACTGGGTAAGAACACCGCAAGATTGAACCCAAAGCTAAGCACTTCTCCCATGGCAAGAAAGATCAATCTAGTAGGCCAAACCAAACTGATAATTCGAAGAGACTTGCAAAGATAACTCAATCATACATAAAAGAATTCAGAGAAGATTCAAATATTATTCATAGATAAACTTGATCATAAACCCACAATTCATGGGATCTCGACAAACACACCGCAAAAAGAGTTTACATCGAATAGATCTCCACAAGAGAGGGGGAGAACATTGTATTGAGATCCAAAAAGAGAGAAGAAACTATCTAGCTAATAACTATGGACCCGTAGGTCTGTGGTAAACTACTCACAACTCATCGGAGGGGCAAGGATGTTGATGTAGAGGCCCTCCATGGTTGCTTCCCCCTCCGGCAGAGTGCCGGCAAGGGCTCCAAGATGGGATCTCGCGGATACAGAAGGTTACGGCGGTTGAAATTGTGTTTCGTGGTGCTCCTGGATGTTTTCGGGGTACGTAGGTATATATAGGAGGAAGAAGTACGTCGGTGGCCGCCCGAGGGGCCCACGAGACAGGGGGGCCCTAAAGGGGGGTCGCCCTCCTATCTTGTGGGGCCCTCGGAGCTTTCTTGACTTGCACTCCAGCCTCTCCGGATCAGATTTGTTCCAAAAATAACGCTCCCGAAGGTTTCATTCCGTTTGGACTCTGTTTGATATTCCTTTTCTTCGAAATACTGAAATAGGCAAAAGAACAGCAATATGGGCTGGGCCTCCGGTTAGTAGGTTAGTCCCAAAAATGATATAAATGTGTAAAATAAAGCCCATAAACATCCAAAAGGGGTAATATAATAGCATGGAACAATCAAAAATTATAGATACATTGGAGACGTATCAAGCGCCTAAATACCAATCGAGATATACTACTTCCTTACCACTTCGGGTGAGTCACACTGTCTTGTACTACAAATTCTATTTTCGCTTACTAGCTACTCCCTCCGTTCCAAAATAGATGACCCAACTTTGTACTAAAGTTAGAACAAAATTGAGTCATCTATTTTGGAACGGAGGGAGTAGATGTTAGTTAATAAGTGTATAGGGTTTAGGGTAGTTGATGAGTGTTATGCACATGCCCGCTTAATTTTTATACATGATGATACGTCTCCAACGTATCTATAATTTTTGATTGTTCCATGCTATTATATTATCTGTTTTGGATGTTTAATGGGCTTTAATATGCTCTTTCATATTATTTTTGGGACTAACCTATTAACCGGAGGCCCTGTGCCAGTTTCTGTTTTTTTGCCTGTTTTCGAGTTTTGCAGAAAAGGAATACCAAACGGAATGAAACCTTCGCGATGATCTTTCTTCGACCGAAAGCAAACCAGAAGACATGGAGTTGAAGTCAGAAATGCCACGAGGCGTCCACGAGGCAGGAGGGCGCGCCCAGGAGGGGTAGGCGCGCCCCTCATCCTCGTGGGCCCCTCGTAGCTCCACCGACGTATTTCTTTCGCCTATATATACTCTTATCATACCCTAGAAACATCAGGGGTAGCCACGAAACCACTTTTCCACTGCCACAACCTTCTGTACCCATGAGATCCCATCTGGGGGCCTTTTCCGGCGATCTGCTGGAGGGGGAATCAATCACGGGGGGCTTCTACATCAACACCATCGCCTCTCCGATGAAGCGTGAGTAGTTTACCATAGACCTTCGGGTCCATAGTTATTAGCTAGATGGCTTCTTCTCTCTCTTTGATTCCCAATACAAAGTTCTCCTCGATGTTCTTGAAGATCTATTTGATGTAATATTCTTTTGTGGTGTGTTTGCCGAGATCCGATGAATTATGGATTTATGAACAAGATTATCTATGAATATTATTTGGTTCTTCTCTGAATTCTTATATGCATGATTTGATATCTTTGCAAGTCTCTTCGAATTATCGGTTTAGTTTGGCCTACTAGATTGATCTTTCTTGCAATGGGAGAAGTGCTTAGCTTTGGGTTCAAGTTTGCGGTGTCCTTTCCCAGTGACAGTAGGGGCAGAAAGGCACGTATTGTATTGTTGCCATTGAGGATAAAAAGATGGGGTTTATATCATATTGCTTGAGTTTATCCCTCTACATCATGTCATCTTGCTTAATGTGTTACTTCGTTCTTATGAACTTAATACTCTAGATGCATGCTGGATAGCGGTCGATGTGTGGAGTAATAGTAGTAGATGCAGAATCGTTTTGGTCTACTTGACAAGGACGTGATGCCTATGTTCATGATCATTGCCTTAGATGTCTTCATAATTATGCGATTTTCTATCAATTGCTCGACAGTAATTTGTTCACCCACCGTAATACATGCTATCTCGAGAGAAGCCACTAGTGAAACCTGTGGCCCCCGGGTCTCTTTTCCATTATATTGCATATCTTTGAATCTCGTTTAATATTTTGCAATCTTTACTTTCCAATCTATACAAAAAAATTACCAAAAATATTTACTTTATTATCTCTATCAGATCTCACTTTTCCGAGTGACCATGAAGGGATTGACAACCCCTTTTTCGCGTTGGTTGCAAGGTTCTTGATTGTTTGTGCAGATACTAGGTGACTTGTGTGTCGTCTCCTACTGGATTGATACCTTGGTTCTCAAAACTGAGGGAAATACTTACGCTACTTTGCTGCATCACCCTTTCCTCTTCAAGGGAAAAACCAATGCAAGATCAAGAGGTAGCAACCCTCGGCGTCTAAGCCTAGGGGTTTAGTCTGTAGAGGCATAGGCATTCACATTCGCAGGGCTTAGAACTTAGACAAACTCATACGATCTCAAGGTAGATCAATCTATACTTTGTACCCCATCATAATCAATATATAAGAAGTAGGACGTATGGTTTTACCTCATCAAGAGGGCCCGAACCTTAGTAAAACATCGTGTCCATACTCTTCCTGTTACCATCTAGCGCAGATCACCAAGCTTGGGACCCCCTACCTGAGGTCTCCCGGTTTTAGCACCGACATTGGTGGCCCATGCAGGTCTAGCTAGGTGATCACGAGGGCTCGATGGCAGGTCTTCGGATTAACAATTGCATCGGCTATGGAGATGTCTTCCTCCTCGACCAACCCTTTGCCTTAGGCAGCATTATACTGCATGCCAACTCCGCTGACCATCTCGGCAGGGTGGAGAACCTCCCCCAAGGCCAAGCCCTCCGGTTTGGCAACTTGGAATATGTCATGGACTCTCACGGCGAGCTTGTCTTCTCGGGATGGGTGTCAGATCGGCCCGAGGACTCTATGGACGTCGTCGCCCACAAACCAGATTCGATCTCAGAGCGGGCCCACGACAAGATATGATCTCAATCTAGATCTGAGCACCACCTCATTGGCTCAGGCGTCGAAGCCCTCCGAAGAGATTTCTGAGGCGACGTCAGGCCACACCTCGGCTTGATTGTAGATTGGCTCCCCCACACTGTCAAGAGATGGGAGAAGCTGATCTTTCCGCCTTAAACTAGATGCGGGACCGGATTCAAAATCGCAGCCTCTCGGAGTGACAGACCTCGATCTACGACAGGATCGAAGGTGAACCTAAAGGCACGGAAAATTTCGTCCCACCACCACCAACGAGTCACTACTATCGAGGATTTAACCAGCTGTTGGGGGATATTGCATGGAAAACAAAAAAAATATGCACACGCAAGACCTATCCATGGAGTTGTATAGCAACGAGAGGGGAGAGTGTGTCTATGTACCCTCGTAGACCGTTTAATGAAAGCATTTATTAATGTGGTTGATGTAGTCATACACCTTCACGATCCACCCGATCAAGTACCGAACATACGGCACCTCTGCGTTCAGCACACATTCAGCTCGATGACGACCTCGCCTTCTTGATCCAGCAAGACGGGCAAAGTATTAGATGAGTTGCGGCAGCACGATGGCGTGGTGACGGTGGTGATGCAACTATCTCCGCAGGGCTTCGCCGAGCAGTACAAAAATATGACCAAGGACGAACTAGAGGGAGAGGGGCGCCGCACACTGCTAGGGAATCATGGTGTCTGTTGTCCCTCTCCCTCCTCTCATATATAAAGGTGGAGGGGGGAGGGGGCATCCCCTAGAGCGCCCCAAGAAGCCGGCGGCTGCCCTAGGGCGCCTGCCCTTGCCGAACCCCCCTTCCATATTTGTGCATGGGGGAAAGGAAAGGGGGGATGGCTGCCTTTGGGGCGCCTCCCCCTTCCTTTCCTCCCTCTTTGGTGCATGGGCAAGGGGTGAAGGGGCGCACCAGTCCCCTTTTGGGCTGGTGTGCTTCCCCCTTTTGGCCCATAAGGCCCACCGCTTGTCAGTGGCCTCCCAGAACCCCTTCCGGCACTCCGATAAAATACCCGGTACTTCTAAAACCTTTTCGGTGACCAAATACTATCGTCCTATATATCAATCTTTACCTACGGACCATTCTGGAGCTCCTCGTCATGTATGTGATCTCATCCGGGACTCCGAACAATATTCGGTCACCAAATCATATAACTCATATAACACTAAATCGTCAATGAGCGTTAAGCATGCGGACCCTATGGGTTTGAGAACTATGTAGACATGAGCGAGACAACTATTCGGTTAATAACCAATAGCGGAACTTGGATGCCCATATTGGTTCCTACATATTCTACGAATATCTTTATCGGTCGAGCCATTATGACAACATATGTAATTCCCTTTGTCTCTCGGTATGTTATTTGCCCGAGATTCGATCATCGGTATCTCCATACCTAGTTCAATCTTGTTACTGGCAAGTCTCTTTACTCGTTTCGTAATACATCATCCCGTAACTAACTCCTTAGTCATTTTTCTTGCAAAGCTTATTATGATGTGTATTACCAAGAGGGCCCAGAGATGCCTCTTCGATACTCGGAGTGACAAATTCAAATCTTGATCCATGCCAACTCAACAGACACCTTCGGAGATACCTGTAGAGCTTCTTTATGATCATCTAGTTACATTGTGATGTTTGATAGAACACAAAGTATTCCTCCGGTATCCGGGAGTTTCATGATCTCATGGTCGAAAGAACATGTATTTGATATTCAAGAAAGCAGTAGCAATAAACTGAATGATCATATGCTAAGCTAACGAATGGGTCTTGTCCATCACATCATTCTCCTAATGATGTGATCCCGTTATCAAATGAAAACTCATGTCTATGGTTAGGAAACCTTAACCATCTTTGATCAACGAGCTAGTCTAGTAGAGGCTTACTAGGGGCACGGTATTTGTTTATGTATCCACACATGTATTTAAGTTTTCGGTCAATACAATTCTAGCATGAATAATAAACATTTATCATGATTAAGGAAATGTAATAATAACCCTTTTATTATTGCCTCTAGGGCATATTTCCATCACCAGCGTACCAGGCCACGCCTCTGAAAAGCACATCAACTTGAACGAAGTTGCCAACAATCTGTCACATGGCACACCGCTGATGTGGCCGAACGCTTGGCGGCTGCCTCTATCCAGGACATCTGCCTGCTAGACAGTATAAGGGATGAGGATGACCTTGACGATGATGACTATTATCTGGAGTCTGAAGACGATTTAAGCCTCAGACTCGATGACTTTGATATCCCGAGGAATCACCTAATGATCCTCGGCTGCAGGCTTTCTCCCAGCGGTTAGTTAGTACCGTCAAGTGAATGAAGTAGAAGTGTGAACAGCTTCAAGCCGATCAGGACAGACTAAATGACAAATGGACCGAGGGCCTTCGTGCCGAGCAAGAGTTCGAACAAAGAACGATCGGCAACAAGAAGCAACATCCCTGGAGTGACTCATTCCCAGAATCCAACGAGGAAGTCGTCGACACCTCGTGGTCAGTGGGTTGGGCCAAAGACCTAGATAGCTCTCCTCAAAGCCAAATAAGGCTAATGAGCAAACACTATAACCCTTCGGAGGAACGACGCTGAACCAATCCCACTTCAAAATGCTTATGATCCACGAGACAGGACGGATCCGAGCCAGGCGCTCCGTCAGGTCGTACCTACAAGTCCAGGAGCACCCAATTGTTGGACAGGCAGACACCTGGCCTGGATGGCCAAATATGGCCAAGCACGTGATCACACGTGTAATCGGGAAGTAACATCATTGCACGTCCGACACGCTGTAGCTCGGATACAAGGAGCAGCTCACCCAAGGTGTTTTACAAACAGGGTGATGCAATATCCATTCCCCATTGGGTTCAAGCCCATTAACATCAAACCATACGATGGTCGCAGTTGCACGACATACTCCCTCCCTCCCTCCCGCGCCGCCACCCGCGAGGCGGCCGGGGAGGGCGCCCCGATCTCCTCCGCTCGGCCCCCTCTCCCTCCCTACTCCCCCTCGCCGCCGCTGGAGGGCGTGGCCGGGCGAAGCCCGGTCTGCGCAGGCGGCGGCGGGGCCTCCTTCGTCCCCTCGCGCGGGTGGTCAGGCGCGAGCCAGATCCGCCGGGCCTGGGCGCCGGACTGGATGACGGGTGCGGCGGCACGGCGTGCTGCGGAGTGGTCGGGCTCCTGGCGGCGGTGCGGCGGGAGTCATGGTGGTGGTCCTCGCCTCTTGGCGCGCGGGGCTGTTCCGGGGCGGCGACGCGGGCATGTCCTGTGGGCGCGGCCTCGGCCTCCCCTGCTTGGCCGGCGGGTCTCGGTGGGGGGGGGGGCT
>NC_041389.1:644656184-644656630 GCF_002162155.2 Triticum dicoccoides
GTGGCGGTGCGGCGGGAGTCATGGTGGTGGTCCTCGCCTCTTGGCGCGCGGGGCTGCTCCGGGGCGGCGGCGCGGGCATGTCCTGTGGGCGCGGCCTCGGCCTCCCCTGTTGGCCGGCGGGTCTCGGTGGGGGGGGGGGGGGCTCCTCCCTACTGAGATCTGGCTTGCGGGATCTTCCAGATCCCGGCAAGGATGGCGGCGACCCGTGCACGAGAGATGGAGGTCTTCGATCAGATCCGGGTGAAAACCTGCTATTGGCTATTGCCAAGGCCGGCGATGGTGACGCTGTCTGCGTCGTTCCCTTCCTGAAGGCATCGTCGTGGAGATGTTCAAGACCACTCTCTGCTACCTCCGGGGGAAACCCTAGATCAGTAGATCGGATGGCTGCGGCTCTCTGGTGTCGTCTTCCCCCCTGGGGGCGTCATTCTTGGAGGTGCACACGGGCT
>NC_041389.1:644656655-644665506 GCF_002162155.2 Triticum dicoccoides
ATCGGATGGCGGCGGCTCTCTGGTGTCGTCTTCCCCCCTGGGGGCGTCATTCTTGGAGGTGCACACGGGCTCGAGGGACTAGAGGACGGCGACGTTGGTGGAGCGGAGCTTCATCTTTCACATTGATGATGGCGGATCTCGGCGGCATGGTGCTGTGGAGACTCGGCGTCTGATGCGCGGAGATGGACTCGTGCAGGAGGAGGAAGCTGTCTGGCGTCATGGGGACGTCGATGGCAGACTGGCCAGACAAGGTAGAAGCCTCAATTTGATCTGAAGACGGACCTGTGGAAGATGGCGGCGACGACACACGAGTGCGTCTGACCGGATTGCGCCCCAGACCCAGTATGTGGCTCGGCTGGGGTTACCGAATGAGTTTCGGCTTCCGGCTTTTGATGTTAGGCTTAGGTGAGTGGTTTGGGTAGTGGCCCAGCTAGCACCCCCTCATCATATGGGATAGGAGTAGCGGCACATGTTGCCAAGATGGTGGATTCAGACACATTGTTGTAATACTTTGTATGGTTATCGAGAATAATCAATAAAGTGGTCGTATGCATCTCCCAGATGCAGAGGCCGGGGGTCATCCTCCTTTTCTAAAAAAAACCATACGATGGGACCACAGAGCCGGTAGTGTGGATTGGGGAGTCCTCATGCATGTTAATATGGCCCAAGGAGATGACCTTCACACCGTCAAATACATGTCCTTAAAGCTCAAAGGACCGACGCGACATTGGCTTAACAGCTTGCCTGCAAACTCGATAGATAGTTGGGAAGAGCTGGAGGATGTTTTTCGAGCTAACTTTCAAAGGACTTATGTCCAGCCTCCGGGCGCCGACAACCTCAGTCTATCATACAGAAGCCCGGGGAATGCACCAGACAATTCTGGAACCGATTCATAAATATAAAAAAACAGATTATGGACTGCTCGGACGCAGAAGCAACTGATGCCTTTAAGCACAACATCTGTGACAAACAGCACGCTCGAGAGCTCGAGCAAGAGATACCCCGGACAATGGCGGCCGTCACTCATTTAATGGATAGATTCAGCGCGGGGGAGGATAGCTGGATTGCTCACAACAACAATGGCAGTCCTCCAGCATCACAAAGCCAAAACTGTACATGTCGGTCGCTGACGTCAGTGGGGGAGACAAGGGGCCAACAAGAGCCCTTCCCCCAATGTTAAGCCTAATATGCATGTTCATAGATGATAAATTATTGTTAAAGTGGTGTATTCTAACTAACTGGCAATCCTTAACAAGGATTTACTACACACGGCCCTTCTCATTCTATTTTCCTGGCTCCACCATAGGCTGGCGTCAGGCGCCCCGTGCGGCAGTACTATAGGTTGATGTAGTCGCCCTTGCATAGTGCAATGCCTCGAGCTGCATCGGGGTTGCCTTATGGCGTAAGGCATCCCGTGTGGCAGTACTTCGTCCGCAATGCCACCGCAGCGCCCTGCGCGAGCGCCGCGTCCCGTGGTGACCACTGCATCCCCCGCTGCATGGTAGCCGCCGAGGAGGAAGAGAGCCACGCCTACGCCGACCAGGCTTTGCCCCGCGGCGAGGAGGAGGTGGGCGGCGGCGGTAGTTATGGTTTGCTCCTCACTGTCGGGTCCCACTGTTGAATGTACGCCCCCGACAGCGATCATTTACCACTAGCAGGCGGAAGGCACGGCGACACGCCGCGCCCGTACGTATGTTTGAGGTCGGGCTGGTTGTGAAGAGACCATTTGACATTGTTGTTTATTGCCAAGTCCATCAGCAATAACTCTTCCATCGCTCATACCTTGTTATTAGTGGAAAGGATAGTAGTTATGTACTGCATTAACAATAGATTTTAATTGCGTGCAAACTTACAAAAAGAATGCAACTGATCTGCTCATCATCTAAAATATTCGGGGAACTGGATGAATATTCTACCATGAGCCACACACTTACAGTAAACCAGTACAAAGGGTATAGGTGCATTTGAAGGCATAGAAATGTGTTCATGAATCAAAACCGTAACAATGGCAGAGTTAGCATGACGAAGCAAAAAAATAATACAAAAGCTTGTGTCAATAATGAAGATCACTCTTTATCCAAAATTTAAAACGAATTGATAATGTAATTAGAAAGATGATGAAAAACATCTAGGTTCAGTTCTATGCAATATGAACATAATTAATCTTTTGTGAACATAAGCCCTATGAGAAGTTGGGTAAAGCTCATGGTTAACAATAGTGAAAATACATGTTGGTGTAGCCTCACAAAGAATTTTATGAGCAAAAGCACTCCATGATACATAACTCTTAAGAAAATAATCCCCAAAACTCATCGCAAGCTATGGATTAAGATTATGGAATATGGAGAGGACATGTACCATGGATCTTACCTTTTCTTCTTCTAATAAGAGTCAGCTCATCTCCCCGATGCTCAAATTGAGAATTTGACTCATTAAACATAAGTATAATAGAGGAATATGATGCACCACAGAAATAAGCACTCAACTACTTCTAATATCTATTAGAATTTGTGTGTATGTGTCGACTACCCTTTTAACCAAGGATCAAACAATGGTTTAATTAGAAATAAAATAAAACATGATGTTGAATATAAAATAATAATAATAATAGGAGGTGCAATTTGTTATTACTACCTTTACAAATTGGCTAACACCCCAGGGGCTGCCGTGTTAATGTACCAACTAATGGTGGAGGTGGATTAGAATTTAGAATGCCAGCATACCTGAATGTCGCAGTAGTTTTCATATTGTTGCCATTTTCCACCAATTAATTTTAAATAGTGGTATAAAATAATCTCTTCAGCGCAACTGTTTACATACCCGAATATTGATGAACCAAGGTGCAAACAAACATAGCCACAATAGGCTGATTCTCGAGTAGTCTGTCAACGTCAAATTTATTTGCCAGATCTCCCATAAGAAAAGAACCACATGCTAGAAAAACATTGATCGTCCATTCGTAATAGAAACTTGGTGTCTGTACTGCCAAGCACGACCAATGGTGGTAACACATCAGTAATGGAAACCACCAAACTGAGAACATCTAAAGTATATGTAAAATCACAAGACAATCATTTATGTATATGCATAAGAATAAGGAGGATAAGTATACATTATTTAACTTGGCATTTATATATTCTGCCTAAGATGCCTCCCAATTGTGAAAAAGGTAACACATTGTAGGCTAACGTGGGAAAGTTTCTAGTTGTGGAGCAAGTGGCTCATCTATTATTGTCTGAGCAAAATAAAGTCTCCACGGGTGATCCACTGCTCTATATTTCTCTAGCATTCCACATATCAAAACGTTCAAATGTGTAGACTAATCCTTCCTCAAACTTATTTATAAATCTAGGCACTCTATCGAATGGAACTAATCCCTTAGAGTACCAGCCCATAAAATTAGACATGGATTGAGAGTAATGCTTTTGCCATGCCAAATAGCAATGCCAAATTCACTATTGAGATAAATATTGTAGAATTTACTTCTGTCAGATCTCCCATAATGTTAGAACCACATGCTAGAAAAACACTAACCGTCCATTTGGTAATATAAACCTAATGTCTGTACTACCAAGCACGACCAATGTTGGTAACACATCAGTAATGGAAACCGCCAAATTGAGAACATCCAAAGTATATGTAAAATCATAAGACAATCGTTTATATATATGCATAAGAATAAGGAGGATAAGTATACAATATTTAACTTGGCATTAACATATTCTGCCTAAGATGCCTCCCAAGTTGTGAAAAAGGTAACACATTGTAGGCCAACGTGGGAAAGTTTTCTAGTTGTGGAGCAAGTGGTTCAATTATTGTTCTCTGGGCAAAACAAAGTCTCCACGGGTGATCCATAGCTCTGTATTTTTCTAGCGTTCCATATATCAAAATGTTCAAATGTGTAGACTAATCCTTCCTTACGCTTATTTATAAATCTAGTCACTCAATTGAATGGAACCGATCCCTTAGAGCACCGACCTATAAAATTAGACATGGATTGAGAGCAATGCTTCACCATGCCAAATTGACTCATGAGATAAATATTTTAGAACTTACTTTGTGGTCGACCAAGAAGATAAAATAAGTTCATGACATTGGAAATGTCAAGAGTCTAGAATCTTATCAAGCTACAAAGAATAAAATTTCATGATATGCAGAGAGTTTGTGGAAGAAAGGAGATACAACGAAGAGGTGTCATCAGAAGAGGGATGGAAAGCACCATGGGAGGGGAAAGACGAAGAACGGGAGAGGAGAATAGAGGGTCAAGGAATACATGTGCACATGGGGAAGATGAGATGAGAAAGAGAGCTTGAGGGACCGAGGAAACTCAACCGTGTCGTCGACATTGTCGCCAAAGGCTTGCAGTCGCCGCGGTCCCGACGGTTCGAATCGGGAAGGGGCTTCGCAATAAGAAGATCAGTCAGGAGGAGTGGCGCGCCAATATTTGGAAAAAGAACTGCTGCTATTCGCCGCTACTACAGATCTATCGTCGCCCCTGGTGCGACACTTCACCCATCATGGGAGAGGGAAAGGAAGGGAACATGGAGGGCAACAAAAAGGGAGGAGGTCGCCGATGACGGCAACAGAATAGGGGACATGTGCGGGCAAATTTTTTGAAAGAGCAGTGGTGGAGGAGGGAACAGCAGAGATTGGAGAGGAGGAAGAATGCCCCGCTGCTCTCTCTCTCTATGCCTCTCGTTGTCTCTCCAGAAAGAAGCAGAAGGATCCAAGAAAGCGGTGAGTAGTGGGTCCTATATTTTGGTGGCCTCAATTTTGAGCAGTAAATTGAACAGGGCAGTAAAAATTTGAAAAACACACGCTAGCTTAGTAGAGGAAAAAACGGGTGTTGGATGGTTAGGAGGACACTGGTATCCCCAGCCCAACAGGGTTGAAGTTCTAGATCTGACATTGGTGCTCGCATTATTTCTAGATTTTTTTTCAGGTTTCCAGCAATGTTCGTTCAATGAAAGGACACGTTCCCGTCGACTGCGTGGCATCTGTGGTGACTTCATAAAGTCTCAAGATGCTATGCTGGCTCATTCTCTCGGAGGTGCTCATAGAGGATGCGTGCGTTCATGGGAATGAGTGTATGCTAGTGTAGATGAACGACTTCGAGTTCAACACTAATAACAAAATATAGAGACATCTAACGGTTCTCAGAAATGTTACTATTCCAAAGAGAGATTCTACAAAATACTCCGTATTTACACAAAAGGTTTTATCCACGTTCCAGTCTCACAAGCAGCTTGTGTAAACCAATCAGGTTGTACTCAAGCATCATCCATTGGCGGCACTGCATGCTACGTGCTGGCGAGCCTGAACGCTATGTCGAGGTGAGCCACGACGTCTGATATGTGTGGCCGAACTATCGACTGCCGATGCAGACACTGGGCTGCCGTGTTGGCCACCCACTGCAGCGCCTGGAGCTGCACCGGCGTTGGCTGCGGCTCCGGGCGCCCGTCCAGCAGCTTCTCCAGCTCCCCGGCCTCGATAAGTGGGAGCGCAAAGTGCACCAAGTCCATCTGGACCTCGCCCTGCCCCCCCTTCAGCCGGAGTAGTTATCACCGGCGGCCTGCCCGTCAACACCTCCAGCATCACAACGCCGAAGCTGTACACGTCGGTCGCCGGCGTCAGGCGCCCTGTGCGGCAGTACTCCGGGTCGATGTAGCCGCCCTTGCCTACGACCTGGTACTCCGCCTCGTCCGTCTCGTGCCGAACCGAGGACCCCAGGTCCGACACGCGCGGCATCCAGCTAGCGTTCAGCAGGATGTTGGAGGATTTGATGTTGCAGTTGATGACCGACGGCTCGAAGTTGCAGTGGAGGTATCTGATGGCGCGCGACGCGCCCAGGAGCACCTCCACGCGCGTATTCCAGGACACCATCACCGCCGAGGAAGGCGGCTTGCGACCGTGTAGGTGGTCGTGGAGCCAGCCGTTACGCATGTACTCGGTGACGACCAGGCGCTCGTCCTCCTCCTCGCACCAGCCCAGGAGGCGCACGAAATGGCTGTGGCGGGGGTGCGGGATGACGGCGAGCTCCGTGCGTAGCACCTTCTCCCTGTCCTGCGCCGTCTTGCTGATGCGCTTGATGGCCACGTCGCTCCCGTCGCTAAGCCTCCCTCTGTACACCGTCCCGGAGGTGCCCTTGCAGACCTTGGTGAAGAAGGCGTAGCTGTTGGACGCCGCCGCGATCTCTGCCAGCGTGAACTTGGCAACACCCTTCCAAGCAGGGACTGGGTGGGACTGGGAGGTGGATGCCGGCGATTGAAGGGTTGTATGGCTTGGACGGAGGGAGTCGCAGATTCGGTTGAGGTTGTAGGTTAAGGCTATGTAGCTGATGAAAGGGACGACGAGGAGGTAGGAGTCCATCCTACTCTGGATGTCCCTGAACTTGTCAGCCAGCCTCCTGGCATTGAGGAAGCGGTAGAAGCGGCTCTTCCGCTGGCAGACCATGACGAGGTCGTGCGCCTCCCGGAGCGTGTCGCCCAGCCCGGCCAGAGGCCGCCGGAACTCGGGCCGCCGCATCAACTCAGGTTCCTGGAGGTGCGGCAGCAGGTCGGCGATCATGTGGACGCGGCGTGAGAGCTGCTCGCAGGCCTTCTTGTTCTGGCGAGCCGTCAAGGCCGCCTGCGTGATTAGGGAGATGAGCCCGCCGGCGTCCACCCCAACCAGCTGCGCAACCGTCGCCGCCTGCCCCAGCCCCGCCCACAACGCCATGACAGCCTACTCAGATCTGAGCTAGTACTCTCTCCGGTTACGAGCTAATACCCTCGCATCGCATCTCGTCTTTGCGGACAACTTTGCCCGGAAATGGACACAGAGGGGATTATTTGAATGTCGGACTCCTCGATGCCGACGCGCAATCGGCAAACGGGTAGATAACGAGCACGCGTCCGCTACGCGCTTCCGGGCGCGCTATCCTCTACACCGGCCGTCGCGCCGTAGCGGCATCCGCCGGGAAGAGGTGAGGCAACCTCCGCGAAACTGCCGTCGGGCCGAGGCACTGTGTATGATCTTCTGTTCTGTCTATTGCTTTGTGGAAGTTTCAAAGCATTTTAGTCAAGCGAGGAGCCTGAGTAATGGTTGAACCTGATTGCCCCTTCGTACTAGGTGGAGTTGAACTTTCTGCGCTCTCGAGCGCACATGCTCTCGCGCCGTCGAATCAATCGTGGAGCAATCCGCAGCGAGTGCGCAGGTACTATTCGGTCGGAGGTAGGTGCCGCATTTAATTTGGTCCTGTCCAATCTCCAGCCAACTTAACAGAGCATTATATAGTCTGTTTATAAACCTGTTTAAGGTTTTTTGCAAGAGAAATTTAGCATCTATTCATCAATTATGACAGTACAAAAAACACTAGAGGTAATAAAAATTACAACCAAATCCATGTACCACATAGTGACGACTATAAGCACCGTAGCGAGCCGAAGGCACACCGCCGTCATAGCCCCTCCCTCATCAGAGGCAAACCTTGTTGTAGTAGACAGTCGAAAAGTCATCATACTAAGGCCCCAAAGGATCAGTGCACCAGAGCAAGAACCATTGCCGATGAACAGAGTTGTAGATTGAAAAGATCAAACCGAATGAAGACGAATAAACAATGGATCCAAATAGATCCACCGAAGACAGCACCGACCGAATCCCGCGAGATTCAACGGAGAGACGCCTCCACACATCCTCCGATGAAGCTATTCACATCATCGGAACGGGGATAGAACGTAAGAAAAATTATTTCTACTAATGGACATTGTCACCGCCACATAGCCCCAACCAAGATATTGGACCTAACAAAAACGAGAACAGGGTCCCTCCTATCGACGAGGGGCTGAGATTGTCCGCACCTCCACGGCCAAAAGGCCATCGGAGACAGGACAGATCGACGGCGGCGACAAAGGGAGAGGAAAGTAGACTTTTCTTGAGGTGGAAAGACAAACGTGACTTCTCCTTCCTACTTTCAACAAACAGAAACATGTTTATGGTTAATATAACATTAATAATCTATTTAGGGCGAGTGCAAATGAATGCGTAAGGTGATGAATGTAAATGACATGCGCTTATGGATGATTTTTTTTCCTGAATAGTTTGATATCTTATTTTGCATTTTTCTATGTTCATGAGAATTTGTTAGTATAAAATATTATTGTAACGGTCAACCACTATGACCGGATGAAGGGCAACCTAAAATGCTTTGTTATGGCCAAATTTGAGCAAAAAAAAAATAGAGTTAAATGTGACGTGTGGGTTTGAGTTAGGGCACAAATACGATCGGCCAATTATTTAGGTTTTTTTTCTAACATCAGTACAGACACAAGCGCTTATATACACGCGCATACACTCACCCATATAAACGCACACATGCACACCCTATCCCTATGAGCACCTCCGAAAGACTGAGCCGGCATATCATCTTAAAATTTACGAAGTAAAAATTCTGAAATAAATCCAGAAATAAATGCGAACACCAGGACTTAAACCCTGGTGGGTTAGGATACCATAGTCGCTCTAACCATCCAAACAGAGGTTGGTTCGCGGCGAATTATTTAGTTATTGCGTCGTGATAACTACCAAACATTATGTTTTCATAAGCTTAACCATCAAACACCCCCGTCCTCCCCACTAATTACATGCAAGATTTTACCGTGGATTTCTTCAAGTCGTCTTGGGAAATCATCCGTGTGAAGGTGATGGACGTGATTAAGCAATTCTCTCGTTTGCGTGTTGCTCATCTCCAGTGGCTTAACTCGGCCGATGTGTTTTCCTCCCCAAGAAAGATGGGGCCGAAGATATCCTTGACTTCCGACCCATTAGTCTTACCCATGCCTTGCACTAGCAACAGGCTCGCACTTATTTCTCA
>NC_041389.1:644665785-644772763 GCF_002162155.2 Triticum dicoccoides
TTCATATGGACTCGGTTATGTGCGCAAAGTGCCCTAATCAAATCGGAGTATTCGTGACAATTTCTTGTTTGTGTGTTGGTTGCACCGTAGAGGAAGCCGACTCTCCTTCTCAAGCTGGACATTAAGTAAGCGTTCGATTCGGTGCGCCATGACTACAACCTCCTTCAACGGAGGAGTTTTTCCTCTCTTTTTTGCGGGGAGGAGCTTACCCTCGATATTCTGCAAGGGCATCTCCAACGCTGGGCGCTAAGGAGGGCGCCAGGATCGATTTCCTACTGATTTCCCTGTCAATTGGCAGTTAGGCCTTGGAATCCTAGCGCCAGACGCTACGTTGGCGCAAAGATAGGCATCGATCGCTTAGTTCTTCTCTCTCCCGCAACATGCGCCTGGGCTGTTCAATTAGCACTCAATCAGCACCGGCTGTTAGCATCTCACGTTGAGAGGTAAAGCGCCTAGGAATTTTCTAATTGAATAATATTTATTTTTTACTCCATAAGCATCTACTTAAGCGTCTTGCATTGAAGATGCCCTAATTGGATCCGTGCCCTCCTATCGTCTGCCAGGTCGCATGTGCTTCTCAACGGGGTCCCTGATGACCCAATTTAGCACAAGAAGTGTCTCATGCAAGGAGACCCACTCTTCCTCCTACTTTTTTTTCCTCGTGATTGACCCACTTCAGAGCCTTCTCTCCTTTGCCACCGACAAGGGCCTCCTCCACCGTCTTCCCGGCAAGGGTGCCACCTTTCACGCCTCCATTTACGCCACCGACGCGATTGTTTTCTTGGCTCTGATTAAAGAGGATATTGACGCTCTCGCTCACATCTTAGATGACTTTGGAGAGATCACGGGGCTCAAGATGAACTTCCACAAATCTCTTATGACTCCTATCCATTGCCAGGACATTAACATCAATGTCATCCTTCATAGCTTGAAAACCAAGAGGGCCACTTTCCCTATGTCTTATCTGGGCTTACCTCTCTCTATGTGGCGCCTTAAAAGAATAGATTTTCAGCTTCTTAAAGATAAGGTCGCCGACAAGCTACCTCCATGGAAAGGAAATCGCTTCAGGCCCTATTTGGTTCATAAGTCCTAAGACTTTTTTTAGTCCCAATTAAGAAGTCCCTAGTCCCGAAAAGGTTCCTCCCTGTTTGTTGCCAGGGACTAAAAAATCCCTAGTCCCTCCATAGAGGTTATTAAATGACCATATTACCCCTAGTATATAGAAAAATAACAACCAAACAACACCATGGGGCGGCGGTGCAATGGGTGCAGAGAGGGGCATTGTTGGAAAAGTCCCAAAAAAGACTCTCCTTAAGAGTGTTCTTCATTTAGTCCCAAAAAACAACTTTTAGTCCCTAGTAGTCCCTCCTGTTTGGTTAAAATGTCTCTAAGAGGGACTTTTTCTAGTCCCTACATCAAAAGGTCCCTGGAAACAAACACCCCCTCAATCTGGTCGGTCGGGTTGCTCTGGTCAAGGTGGTCCTTTTTTAAAGGAGGTTAAACCCCTGGCCTCTGCATCATAGTGATGCTCATGACCATTGTTATTAATTATTGAACAGAATACATAACAGCAACCGCATCCGAACCATTACAAGATGTAAAATAAAAACTACGACTAAGTTGATTTCTGCAACAACGCCTTCAAGAAGGGATAAACGTCCTCACAACATCATCGTCGCGTCCAACCGGAGACAAATTGGACAAGGATTTTCATCCTGCTTTTCCAAGACATCCAATGAAGACCAAAGTCCTTACCTCCCTAGCGATCTCCTATATCACTACGCTTGACATTCCGATCGAGGTCCTTGAGTTCATTGACAAGATCTGTAGAGCTTTTCTATGGACTAGCAGTGATAAATTTTATGGTGGCAAATGCAAAATTAATTGGGAGGTGGTTTGTCGCCCTACCTCCATTTCGGCAAGTTCACCCACACACTTCATCTTAGATGGCCATGACTTGAATGGTCGACCTTGGAGAGGGCCTGGATTGGCATGGGTAATCCATGTGACGACGAGAACATGGACCTTTTCTGGACCTTTTCCATGCTCTCACTCGTGTTCACGTCGGCAATGGCCGGAAAGCGAGCTTTTGGGATTCCCTTTGGACGGACAGGTTGTGGCCGAAACACATGTTGTTTAGGATGCGCTGCACAGCAACAAATGGGTGGATTAAATTGACACTTCTGGTAGTATTTCTTTACAACACCTACATAAATTCATCTTGCTTTGGGACTTGACCTCCCAATTTCTTTTGAACGACTAACAGCGTGACACCATTACCTAGAAGGTGTCCGCCTCTGGATGCTACGTACTCTGCTACTTTTTAGCTTCAAAACTCAATTCCTATGGTTGGTGTCCACGGACATGAAAAGGATAATTTAGAAAATTTGGGTACCCCTTAAGTGCAAGATTTTGCATGGCCCGTCACCCAAAACAGGGTTTGAACGGTGGGCAGACTTGCCAAGCACGGCTGGCCCAAGTGCGGCCAATACCCCTGTGCAACCGCACCCGAAGACGGTGGCACATTTGACCTTCCAATGCCACTATTCCACCCGGATTTGGAACATGATTAAGGATTGGCTTGGCCTACACCTTTGGATACTTTCATGTGGAATGATTTGAATGATGGCATGTCTTGGTGGTATCACCTCATCCATCAAGACAGCTCTCGATGCAAAGCGATGGCCTCCTTTGCCATGTTGGTAACTTGGGAGTTATGGAACGAGCATAACGCGAGGGTTTTCAACAAGGAGTCGCCCTCCCAGATCGTCTTCTCATGCATCCGCAAGGAAAACCGTTTTGTCTGTGGCCGCGGGGCTAAGCACGTGGGTTACATGCCGGGAGAGTACGCCTTTGTATTCCCTTTGGTCGCCTTGGGGCAATTGGTTTGTAAAACTACTCCCTTCTTAACTAATGAATGTGGCAAATCTTTTGCCACTTTAAAAGAAAAAAAATCTCCAGGCAATCGGGCCTGGATGGCAGGCTCGGCGAAAAATGCACGCTATAGAGCAGCTCGATCGCAAGGGTCTTCCCCGAGGCCGAACGATCACATTCCTTCGTTGCATCACCTGGCCTGAATCCGAAGCACATATGCAATGCAACGACAGCTTCATGTGTCATGTCACCACATTTTTATGTTGACCTGAACAAAAATTTCCACGCGAGTCCCCACGTCTGTTCTGAACTCACACGCTTGCGGAACTCCACCATGCATCCCTTTGAGTTGAGTTTTTCTTTATATGAATCTCGCAGCTATTTTTACAGAAACTGTTTGCTTTTCCAAGGAATCAGTCAGAAATTCTAAAGAATCAAAGAGGTGCAAGACTGACGCAGTAAATAATTTAAACGCACTTTTCGGAATAATCACAAACTAGGAGTAGATTGCCTACATATTCAGTTCGGTTGAACTTGTAATTCATGTGCCATCGCTCTCTTGCACTGTAATAATATTCGCTGCGTGGTCTACCCACCACGTCAATTTCTCTCCGTGCCAGCTACATTCAACACCGGACAGGACGGACCACAACAATTCTCTCTAGCAATTGCCTGGAGAATCCAGGTACCAACAAGTTCCAGCTTCCCTAAAAAAAATTAAAAAGAAGTTCCAGCTTCCAAGCGGCGTCAGCAGTCGATAACTGCGCGTGCACCACATGACAGTAACCAGTATAGGCCACCTCCTCACCTCAAGCGACAAGCAAAATGCCGCTCCTATAAGACTAGAATACATGATCTCGAAAAAAAAAGAGTACATGCCTACATGGAGGAGAGCCACAGATGCTGCCAGACAGAAAAACATCGACCAGACCGGGCACATCAATGGCGTCTGAGCAGGTTCGAGAAATCCAGCCGCTGCACAAGGACCATCTCCTCATAAGCTCCACGCTGACAAACTCCTGCCTGCCAGCAGTAATCAGCTTGATCGCTGACAAACTCCTGCCTGCCAGCAGTAATCAGCTTGATGGCACAGATGAGGGACGCATCGCCAGCTCATGGATACTCCATCTCCAGTGTGATCTGCGGTTCAACCCAGTGCCGGCGCCGGTACCCCTGGTGAAAACAAAAAAGGCTCTGGGCACCTGAATGTGCTGCACAACATGTTTATTACCCATTATTTGTCTTCCGCCGTCAAGACTGGACTGGCGCGCCACCCACAGGCGCAATCTCGTTAAGGTGGAGGAATCTTCTCCCAGCAACTTTGCTCTCCTCCCTGCCAGGAGCGTGCATCTTCACTATGTGAAGTAGGCGCTGCTCTTGACTTTTTATTGACATCTTTGCACCGTCTACTGCATCAGAACCGGCATCTGGATCCGGTGCATTCGGTTCGCCTGGCTTTCCCAATTCGGTATCTTTACCAGAGTGCCGCTGATGGTTCATATGGGGCCGGGCGGAACGCTTATTGCGCTTGATGCCTGTTTGGATCACATCCATAGGTTTCAGCCTGGCCCCTTGAGGACTGCGGGTTGGCAGTCTCTTGGACCATTGAACCCCCTCTTCATCTTCACTGCTCACAGAATACTCCACTTGGTCTTCCGATCGAAACTCTCCATCGTACTCTGAAGTACTTGCCTTGGGTTGTTTTCGACTTCTAAGATACTCCTCGTCATAGACAGCTTCACCCATGATATCGTCATCACTGTCAAAGTTCGTGTCGATGTCTGACACATTCTCAACAAAGTCCGTCGTGTATCTTTGAGATCTTTTTCTTTGACGAGACCTATAATTTGAACAATGCATGTTTATATGCTGATATAATCTTTGACAAAGGATCAGCTCAACATCAAGAGTTACAGGAGTTACCTACGATCAAGGGTCTCAGCCTTTTCCTCACCACCACTCCCTTGGTAGCTATATGACTTCAGTGGAGATTCTCCACGCCGTCCATTACATACAGGTGAGGGTCCAGCTAACGTACCATTACTTGATGCCTCTCGTGTTGGGACAAGTACTCCTCTGTTGGTAGTGGCAACGACCTGAACAGGGTTCTCACTTTTCCTGTCAGTATAAGAGTACAGAAATTTGTGTCATGAGTTTCGTTGTTTATAAAAAATCCTTTAATGGAACTATGGAGCGTAGATGATTCACCTACTTTATTGCTTTTAGGGCCTCATTTATTGAACGATCATAATCATCTGCATGGTAAGGAAAGAGTTTCTCGTTAGGAGAACAGTAAATCTGTACATACCTTTGATCTTGTTCCAATGGGAACTATGAACTATCCAATGCAAAAAATGGCATGGAAATATTATTTAGTCTAAAAGATTTTTATGTACAATTGCAGTGGTATCATAACTTCAGTTGAGGGGTTTACACAAGTTACTGGGAATAGCTTGCTGACATTTATTATTCATCAAGTGCTGAGACATTACAGATACCTTTCTTAAAGCATATCAGTAAGAACAGCTAGTCAGCTACAGAAAGTGCATCCAAACTTAACTATTCTTCTACGCATAATAAACTAGCGAGACAACAGATTTACAACTGTGTAACTAAGCTTAGCAAGTTCAGACACTATTGACATGACACTTATGTGCACAGTATTGCACATATGAAGGTGAGGATGAAAGCCTTTATAGAAGCTAGCCCTAATTCAGGCCGCGCTCAACCAAAATAAAGATAAGAATCCTATGCTAGGAAGTTAGCAATTAGTTTCTGTTTGATAGGTTACAATTAGTTTACGTTCGTTAAGGGTACTCTACCCATCCAATGTACTGCCACATGCCATTTGAAGTTAGGCAAGAATCAATAAACAAAAGAAGGTCATTCTCATCCCTGATCTCTTCTCTACCGAAGAAAGCTGTGCAGCCCTGCCATCTTCTCGATCATTACGGTGATGCTAAAGCATGAAATGGCAGTGAAACATCTAATGTGAAGGGTTGGCTAAATGAACAAGAAGCTATAACAGCCGGTAAACACGTAATGGAGGAAATGCTACCATATTAGGACAACTAATTAATAGCAGTGTTAACTTTAGTCTTAAGCTTACCGAAAGTATAGGTGACACGCTTTCTTTCACGATGGGAGCGGCCAGAGGTGAATCTATCAAATGTCAAGTAGCTATTAAGGAGAAGGGCTTCCCTTTGTTGCTTTTTTAGCAGCTTCTCCTTCTTCTGCAAGAGGATTTGTCACACGTTAAATAGGCAGTTATTGTACTGTAGGCAGATAATTTGAACTCCTTGAGAGGAGCAGTTGAATACCTTGTGAGTCTTTTCCATCTCTGGGAGATAATTGAGCTTCAACTTCTTTCCAAGTGAGACCTCTGTCCTGTTACTACTTGAAAAGAGTTTTTCCTACATATAAGATTGACAGAAAATAACTAATATCAGTGAACTTCCATAGAATTTTCACAAGAGTAAGAGATCTAAAACTACTTCACAAAAACCTTGTATGCCATTTGATGCCAAAAGTTCACATTTTTATTTGGGTAAGCTCTTCCAGTGCGTCTCTCACTAAAGTCAGTAACCTTTGATGTACTTGGGGACCTTGGTTATTCTCTGCCCACAGCATTAGATGGTTGCAGATGTCTGAATATTACATGGGGCATTGTAAGGTGGACACCTGACAGAGCACACTTTTGCACATGCTCTTATCCTCCCTACCTCTCCGTTATGTTGCACAACATGCACCAACAAATAGTTAAATACTGGAGTACATGTTTATGTTATCTATAAATTGGTTCCGGAAGGCCCTTGCTCATATCTGTCATTAATTTAATTTTGTCGCGAAGATATGTCATACAACAATCAAAACCAGCAATATCTAAGAAAAGCAAGCCCAAGTGTGAATATTTGCCACCAAGCTAGTAATGATACACAAGCACACAGATTGACCAATTCATTGATCCTGTTACCATGCATGCTCAATATGCTTTTCAGAGAAAACCATGCCAGTACCATGCATCAGTAGTAACAGAAGATGTCAAATGATGCTCACAGAAAGCGCATTTGCCTTGTGGATGCTACTGTGCGCATGTAAGTGTGTCTGATTCAACTCCATTCAGAGGAACAATTCCAGGACTCCATTCAGTAACAGAGGACCTAAAAGTGCATATGATTAACTCGAAAGTTAAAACTTACTGCTGCTGCTTCAAATTCAACAAAGTTGGTTGCGACAGTCTCCCACTGATAGGATACAACTGGAACACCTAAGAACCCCTTTCGTTTAGATTTTCTTGTTTGCTCCTTCACATACTCCACTTGTCTAATTTCGCGATATAATCGATGACCGAGAATCGGATCTTCATCATACCTATAGTGCATTAGTTGATTAGAATTGACCTTGGCCACAACAAGGTGCTTAAGACTCATTTCAGAACTAAAAGTTGTCTTTTGCCCACCAGTATGAGATTCCATGGGAATCTCCCCCAATTCGTTCTTTGCAGAAATCAGGGAGCTGATAACCCTTTTTTAGACAACTATCTACGAAGATCCGAACATCCTCTTGCTGCAAAATAACTGTATCCTATCAGTTATATGTCAACAATTATTTATCAATCTTGAAGCACTCATGACCAGAAAACTTAATGACGACATTTGCAGCTAGTTGTAGGCATCTCTTAATAATTACAAACATGAAGATATTGAAGGCTTTTACATGCTCACAGAGGAGTTGTACACATGGGAGATACAACAAAACACTTCCTGGGCCTTGCTAGGAACCACATATTTCATTCACACAGGATTACATCAAAAATATGTTATTAAATCCATTACCACTCACAATTTAACATGTGGAGATGAAATATGTCCAGAAAGAGATGCGTAAAATAGCAGGCAATTGATGCCACTGTTCTAAACAGAATCACTAATCGCTTATGCAGATTAGCGGACTCGATATGCAATTGAGTAATGAAAACATCAAGCAGGTGCACATGTGGCTGTAGCATATGTAGATTGCAGAGCAATACTCAAATCACTGATCATATGTTTAGATAACTGTAAGTTGCATGCCCAGACATATCACTAGGCTGCAAACATATGCATTATTAAATCTGACTTTTGCAAGTACATTAGGCAGCTTTTAATAACATACGAACATTCCTAGGTAACTTGACCACAGATATTACTGACTATTCAGCAGGAGGCCAACTACAAGTAACTTTTCATAGATTAAATGCAGACGAAGCACCAACATTCATATGTTAACATTAGCTGCTAGATAAATAACCTAGAATGTGGGTTTTGTTTCATATGATAACATAACACCGTGAGGCTCACTGCTATTACTACAAATGTTCCACACAAAAATTAGGGGCACACACCTCACAACGTATGTCACATATTGCTTTCAGGATCATTAATCGAGTCGCTGGCTCAAGTTCCTTGTACGTTTCAATTTCCGCTCTGAGAAAGGAAAAACAGTAAGTCATCCAATACTCAATTGTAGCAAGGGATTCAGGGCGAGGAATTGCTTGGGTACAGAACTCACCCATGTGAGGCAACAATTGGTAGATTGCCTTCTGCAACCTGAAGATCAGGCCTTTTTTTAGCTCATTAACCAAATGCAGTACTAGCCCTAGTACAAAATTATTCTTGATAATGAACAAATCACATACCAGATGCCACCAGTCCTTCAATTTTCTACATAACACTGTCACCCATTTTCCGTCTGCCATGGACATTCGAGCTACGGGGGGAATCGACTGCAAAATGCAAATAAGAAGCACTAAGAAGCTATGTATAATATTTGACAAGCTTATCAATTATCATTTGAATACTGATTCTATGCAGGGGAATGTGTGATGCTGTTGTAACATTCCCAACATCAGGCTCACCCTTAATAGCGGCACATGCAAGCCTTCCAACGTGCCATTGGGCACTATGAGGGCGTCCTCCAGCTCCTCCGCCGTGAACTCCACCGCGATGTTCAGCAATGGCCGGAACACCTGCAGCTCCGGAGCAGAGCAACCGCGGCGACGGTCAAACTCCAAATGCTAAACCCTAAACCCTAGAGGAGAAGGCCTAGGCAGCGGAATACGATCGGGAGCGCTCACCTGGAGGAAGTTGAGGACGCAGGCGAGCTCCCACATGCCCCGCAGCCTCCACCGCGGCAGCTCGCCGGGGTCCGCGGGCTCCGCGACGAGCGGCGTCACGACGCGGCATTGCGGCGCGTCCGGCTCCGCCTCCTCGGGCTCCTCCTCCACGATCTTCCTCGGGCGGCCCGGGCCCGGCCGCCGCGGCGGGGGCGTGGGGTAGGGCGCGGGCGGCGCCAGGGGGCGGCTGCACGCGCGCGGCGGGCGCGTCCTCCTCGCCGGCGGCGCGGCGGCCTCGGCCTCGGGCGGCGGGGGGTCGTGCGGAGGATCCTGCTGCGGCGGCGAGGAGGCGGCCATCTCCGGCGAGATTTTCGCGGCGGGGCGTCGGATCGGCGGCGAGGGGCAGGGTCGGGAGGGGAGGGGGCAGGGCCGGTCACGGGCTCACGGGGAAAAGGGGGAGGAGTGAGGGGGCAGAAAGGGGATTTCGCGTGGGGCAAGGTAACGGAAGCGCGTGGGAAGCGGGGGGGAACAGAGCGCTGGGGGCAGGGGCAAAAGCGGGATTTCGGGCGAGCCGGGGTTTTGGGGAGGGTTTCGGCCGGACCGGGTCATCATGGCTCAATCATCACGCCGTGACATAGATAGGGTGATCCCATAAACCAAGTGACAGTGCTGCTGCTGCCCAGGGAACAATGTACAAATCTTCAGAAATTGGAAAGATAAAAGTTTATGCTTTGAGTCGAAAATTTTGTGGGGAGGGGGGTAATGATATTTGACAAATGTTTGCTGAGAGTGAGATACCAGCGAACGCCTCCAGAGTCACACGATCCAGATCACACGATCCAGATCCAGATGACAGCACTACGAGAATTGCACTAGAAAACTAAAGAAGCATCATGATTGTTCTGAAAACTGCCACCATCCCTAACACTAAAAGTGCCACCCCGCGCATTCGCAAACGCCTTGTGTGGCCGCAGACTTTTTCAGGGGATTAGCGTCCTAGAAAAAGCTCAAAAAATTGAAGCGTAAAGCTTTGGCAAGAGAACTAAGAAAAGGTATGACCCATTCATCTTACGAACGGTTGTTGGTTGGTTGGAGAAATCAATGAAACACATGAGGGACAGCCATGAATCCGCATATAGAGAAAAGCATCAAGCTAGGCGATCTGCAATCTTTGGAATATATCTCAAAACTGATATTGATGATGCCTCCATCTCCATTGAAGTTCCTTCTTCAAATGTGGATTCTATTTTATAGGTCGAAGATTTTGGATTATTACTTGATGCTACGTCGCTCTACATTGAAAAAATGATGCCTTTTGTCACGAATTATGTGTCCTTAAAGCCTTTGCTGCAAGAGATATCATGCACAACTTTGGCCATTGAAGAACCATGCCAATTCAAGCGGACTTCCTCCAAGCTTCATCCTCTGTGAATTCAAGGTGAATCATCCCGGTTTCCATGACACATAGGTTTGCGAAGCCATGTTTTATAAACCAATCTACCCCTGGTTGCTCCTTATGTGACAACCATGACGATGCCTCGATCCAGATGCAACTCTTGTCCGGCTTGACAAGTCATTTACCTCCCTTTTGTGGATTTACCTCTTTTTTTAACACTGGATTTACCTTTTTCTAATTATCAAGCAAAATAACTACTCACCACGTTAAAAAAACCACGACACTTATTTTGGAAATGGAGGGAGTAAACCGTAAGTCTGTAACTCAACTTCAATAAGATGTTTCTAGTGTTGAGGAACACGGTAATTTCAAAAAAATTCCTACAATCACGCAAGATCTATCAAGGTGATGCATAGCAACGAGAGGGGAGAGTGTGTCCACGTACCCTCGTAGACCGAAAGCGGAAGCGTTAAGTAACGCGGTTGATGTAATCGAATGTCTTTGCGATCCAACTGATCAAGTACCGAACACACGGCACCTCCACGATCTGCACACGTTCAGCTCGGTGACGTCCCTCGAACTCTAGATCCAACTGAGGCCGAGGGAGAGTTCCATTAGCACGACGGCGTGGTGACGGTGATGATGAAGTTACTGCGCAGGGCTTCGCCTAAGCACTACGACTAAAAACTATGGAGGGGGCATCGCACACGGCTAAAAGATCAACTTGTGTCTATGGGGTGCCCCCCTCCCCCGTATATAAAGGAGGGGAGGAGGAGGCCGGCCAGCCACAAGGGGCGCGCCAAGGGGGGAGGATTCCTACTCCTAATAGGAGTAGGTTTCCCCCTTTCCTAGTCCAAGAAGGAGAAGAAGGGAAAGAGGAGACAAGAGAAGGAAGGAGAGGGGGTGCCCCCCTTCCCTTGTCCAATTCGGATTGGGTAAGGAGGGGGCGCCACCTCTGGCCGACCCTCTCTCTTCTCCACTAAGGCCCACTAAGGCCCATTAATCCCTCGAGGGGTTCCGGTAACCCTCCGGTACTCCGGTTTTATCTGAAACTTCTCTGGAACACTTTCAGTGTCCGAATATACCCATCCAATATATCAATCTTTATGTCTCGACCATTTTGAGACTCCTCGTCATGTATGTGATCTCATCAGGGACTACGAACAACCTTCGGTACATCAAATCACATAAACTCATAATACCAATCGTCATCGAACGTTAAGCGTGCGGACCCTACGGGTTCGAGAACTATGTAGACATGATCGAGACACGTCTCCGGTCAATAACCAATAGCAGAACCTGGATGCTCATATTGTTTCCTACATATTCTATAAAGATCTTTATCGGTCAAACCGCATAACAACATATGTTGTTCCCTTTATCATCGGTATGTTACTTGCCCGAGATTCGATCGTCGATATCATCATACCTAGTTCAATCTCGTTATCGGCAAGTCTCTTTACTCGTTCCATAATACTTCATCCCGCAACTAACACATTAGTCACAATGCTTGCAAGGCTTAGTGATGAGTATTACCGAGAGGGCCCAGAGATACCTCTCCGAAACACGGAGTGACAAATCCTATTCTCAATCTATGCCAACCCAACAAACACCTTCGGAGACACCTGTAGAGCACCTTTATAGCGATAAAGTAAAGCAATTATTTGGTGCTTGCATCTTATGCAATAAAGAGACAACCATAAGGTTTCTGCCAGTTGCCGATAACTTCAACAAAACATGATCATCTCATAATAAAAATTTAGCATCATGTCTTGACCATATCACATCACAACATGCCCTGCAAAAACAAGTTAGACGTCCTCTACTTTGTTGTTGCAAGTTTTACGTGGTTGCTACGGACTGAGCAAGAACCGTTCTTACCTACACATCAAAACCACAACGATAGTTCGTCAAGTTAGTGCTGTTTTAACCTTCTCAAGGACCGGGCGTAGCCACACTCGGTTCAACTAAAGTTGGAGAAACTGATGCCCGCTAGTCACCTGTGTGCAAAGCACGGCGGTAAAACCAGTCTCGCGTAAGCGTACGCGTAATGTCGGTCCGAGCCGCTTCATCCAACAATACCGCCGAACCAAAGTATGACATGCTGGTAAGTAGTATGACTTGTATCGCTCACAACTCACTTGTGTTCTACTCGTGCATATAACATCTACGCATAAAACCAGGCTCGGATGCCACTATTGGGGAACGTAGTAATTTCAAAAAAATTCCTACGCACACGCAAGATCATGGTGATGCATAGCAATGAGAGGGGAGAGTGTGTCCACGTACCCTCGTAGACCGAAAGCGGAAGCGTTAGCACAACGCGGTTGATGTAGTCGTACGTCTTCACGATCAGACCGATCCAAGTACCGAACGTACGCACCTCCAAGTTCAGCACACGTTCAGCTCGATGACGTCCCTCAAACTCCGATCCAGCCGAGCTTTGAGGGAGAGTTCCGTCAGCACGATGGCATGGTGACGATGATGATGTCCTACCGACGCAGGGCTTCGCCTAAGCACCACTACGATATTATCGAGGTGGATTATGGTGGAGGGGGGCACCGCACACGGCTAAGAGATCCAAGGGATCAATTGTTGTGTCTATGGGGTGCCCCCTGCCCCTATATATAAAGGAGCAAGGGGGGAGGTGGCCGGCCAAGGAGGAGGGCGCGCCAAGGGGGGAATCCTACTCCCACCGGGAGTAGGACTCCTCCTTTCCTTGTTGGAGTAGGAGAGAAGGAAAGAGGAGGAGAGGGAAAATGAAAAGGGGGCTGCACCCCTTGTCCAATTCGGACCAGAGGGGGGGCGCAGGCCTCCTTCCTTTTGGCCTCTCTCCTCTATTCCCGTATGGCCCAATAAGGCCCATATACTCCCTGGCGAATTCCCGTAACTCTTCGGTACTCCGAAAAATACCCGAATCACTCGGAACCTTTCCGAAGTCCGAATATAGTCGTCCAATATATTGATCTTTACGTCTCGACCATTTCGAGACTCCTCGTCATGTCCCTGATCTCATCCGGGACTCCAAACTCCTTCGGTACATCAAAACACATAACTCGTAATATAACCGTCACCGAACTTTAAGCGTGCGGACCCTACGGGTTCGAGAACTATGTAGACATGACCGAGACACATATCCGATCAATAACCAATAGCGGAACCTAGATGCTCATATTTGAAGGAAATATGCCCTAGAGGCAATAATAAAGTCATTATTTTTTTCCTTATTTCATGATAAATGTTTATTATTCATGCTAGAATTGTATTAACCGGAAACATAATACATGTGTGAATACATAGACAAACATAGTGTCACTAGTATGCCTCTACTTGACTAGCTCGTTGAATCAAAGATGGTTAAGTTTCCTAGCCATGGACAAAAGAGTTGTCATTTGATTAACGGGATCACATCATTAGGAGAATGATGTGATTGACATGACCCATTCCGTTAGCCTAGCACTTGATCATTTAGTATGTTGCTATTGCTTTCTTCATGACTTATACATGTTCCTGTAACTATGAGATTATGCAACTCCCGTTTACCGGAGGAACACTTTGGGTGCTACCAAACGTCACAACGTAACTAGGTGATTATAAAGGAGTACTACAGGTGTCTCTGAAGGTACATGTTGAGTTGGCGTATTTCGAGATTAGGTTTTGTCACTCCGATTGTCGGAGAGGTATCTCTGGGCCCTCTCGGTAATGCACATCATTATAAGCCTTGCAAGCAATGTGACCAAATGAGTTGGTTACGGGATGATGCATTACGGAACGAGTAAAGAGACTTGCCGGTAACGAGATTGAACTAGGTATTGGATACCGACGATCGAATCTCGGGCAAGTAACATACCGATGACAAAGGGAACAACGTATGTTGTTATGCGGTTTGACCGATAAAGATCTTCGTAGAATATGTAGGAGCCAATATGAGCATCCAGGTTCCGCTATTGGTTATTGACCAAGAATAGTTCTAGGTCATGTCTACATAGTTCTCGAACCCGTAGGGTCCGCACGCTTAACGTTACGATGACAGTTTTATTATGAGTTTATAAAGTTTTGATGCACCGAAGTTTGTTCGGAGTCCTGGATGTGATCACGGACATAACGAGGAGTCTCGAAATGGTCGAGACATAAAGATTGATATATTGGAAGCCTATATTTGGACATCGGAATCGTTCCGGGTGAAATCGGCATTTTACCGGAGTACCGGGAGGTTACCGGAACCCCCCGGGGGGTTATTGGGCCTACATGGGCCTCGAGGGAGAAGAGAGAAGGAACCAGGAGGGGGACGCGCGCCCCTCCCCTTCCTAGTCCAAATAGGACAAGGGAAAGGGGGCGGCGCCCCCCCTTTCCTTCCTCCCTTCCTCCTCCTTCCCCCCTTCTCCTACTCCTACTTGGAAAGAAGGGAGTCCTACTCCTGGTGGGAGTAGGACTCCCCCTTGGCGCGCCCTCCTTGGCCGGCCGCCTCCTCCCCCTGGCTCCTTTATATACTGGGGCGGGGGGCACCCCATAGAAACAGAAGTTGATCTACGGATCGCTCCTTAGCCGTGTGCGGTGCCCCCTTCCACCATATTCCACCTCGGTCATATCGTCGTGAAGCTTAGGCGAAGCCCTACGCCGGTAGAACATCAACATCGTCACCACGCCGTCGTGCTGACGGAACTCATCTCCGGAGCTTTGTGGATCGAAGGCCGGAGATCGTCATCGAGCTGAACGTGTGCTGAACTCGGAGGTGCCGTACGTTCGGTACTTGGATCGGTCGGATCGTGAAGACGTACGACTACATCAACCGCGTTGTTATAATGCTTCCGCTTTCGGTCTACGAGGGTACGTAGACATCACTCTCCCCTCTCGTTGTTATGCCATCACCATGATCTTGCGTGTGCGTAGGAAATTTTTGAAATTACTACGTTCCCCAACAGTGGCATCCGAGCCTAGGTTTTATGCGTTGATGTTATATGCACGAGTAGAACACAAGTGAGTTGTGGGCGATACAAGTCATACTGCTTACCAGCATGTCATACTTTGGTTCGGCGGTATTGTGAGATGAAGCGGCCCTGACCGACATTACGCATACGCTTACACGAGACTGGTTTCACCGTTACGAGCACTCATGCTTAAAGGTGGCTGGCGGGTGCCTGTCTCTCTCACTTTAGTTGAACCGAGTGTGGCTACGCCCGGTCCTTGCGAAGATTAAAACATCACCAACTTGACAAACTATCGTTGTGGTTTTGATGCGTAGGTAAGAACGGTTCTTGCTCAGCCCGTAGCAGCCACGTAAAATTTGCAACAACAAAGTAGAGGACGTCTAACTTGTTTTTGCAGGGCATGTTGTGATGTGATATGGTCAAGACGTGATGAGATATAAGTTGTTGTATGAGTTGATCATGTTTTGTTGAAGTTATCGGCAACTGGCAGAAGCCCTATGGTTGTCTCTTTGTTGCATAAGATGCAAGTGCCAAATAATTGCTTTACTTTATCGCTATGCGATAGCAATAGTTGCAAGAGCAATAGTTGGCGAGACGACCATGTGACGACACATTGATATAGATCAAGATGATGAAGATCATGGTGTCGTGCCGGTAACGATAGAGATCATGACAGTACTTTGGAGATGGAGATCAAAGGTGCAAGATGATCATGGCCATATCATGTCACATATTTTGATTGCATATGATGTTTATCTGTTATACATCTTATTCTGTTTTGTTTGACGGTAGCATTTTAAGATGATCTCTCACTAATTATCAAGAAGTGTTCTCCCTGAGTATGCACCGTTGCGAAAGTTCTTCGTGCTGAGACACCACGTGATGATCGGGTGTGATAGGCTCTACGTTCAAATACAACGGGTGCAAAACAGTTGCACACGCGGAATACTCAGGTCATACTTGACGAGCCTAGCATATACAGATATGGCCTCGGAACACGGAGACCGAAAGGTCGAGCGTGAATCATATAGTAGATATGATCAACATATTGATGTTCTTCGTTGAAACTACTCCATCTCACATGATGATCGGACATGGTTTAGTTGATATGGATCACGTGATCACTTAGAGGATTAGAGGGATGTCTATCTAAGTGGGAGTTCTTAAGTAATATGATTAATTGAACTTTAATTTATCATGAACTTAGTCCTGGTAGTATTTTGCAAATTATGTTGTAGATCAATAGCTCGCGTTGTTGCTTTCATATGTTTATTTTGATATGTTCCTAGAGAAAATTGTGTTGAAAGATGTTAGTAGCAATGATGCGGATTGGATCCGTGATCTGAGGTATGCTCATTGCTGCACAGAAGAATTATGTCCTTAATGCACCGCTAGGTGACAGACCTATTGCAGGAGCAGATGCAGACGTTATGAACGTTTGGCTAGCTCAATATGATGACTACTTGATAGTTTTGTGCACCATGCTTTATGGCTTAGAATCGGGACTTCAAAGACGTTTTGAACGTCATGGACCATATGAGATGTTCCAGGAGTTGAAGTTAATATTTCAAGCAAATACCCGAGTTGAGAGATATGAAGTCTCCAACAAGTTCTATAGCTAAAGGATGGAGGAGAATCGCTCAACTAGTGAGCATGTGCTCAGATTGTCTGGCTACTTCAATCGCTTGAATCAAGTGGGAGTTAATCTTCCAGATAAGATAGTGATTGACAGAATTCTCTAGTCACCATCACTAAGTTACTAGAACTTCGTGATGAACTATAGTTTGCAAGGGATGACGAGAATGATTCCCGAGCTCTTTGTGATGTTGAAATCGACGAAGGTAGAAATCAAGAAAAACATCAAGTGTTGATGGTAGAAAAGACCACTAGTTTCAAGAAAAGGGCAAAGGGAAGAAGGGGAACTTCAAGAAGAACGGCAAGCGAGTTGCTGCTCAAGTGAAGAAGCCCAAGTCTGGTCCTAAGCCTGAGACTAAGTGCTTCTACTGCAAAGGGATTGGTCACTGGAAGCGGAACTACCCCAAGTGATTGGCGGATAAGAAGGATGGCAAAGTGAACATAAGTATATTTGATATACATGTTATTGATGTGTACTTTACTAGTGTTTATAGAAACCCCTCAGTATTTGGTACTAGTTCAGTTGCTAAGATTAGTAACTCGAAACGGGAGTTGCAGAATAAACAAAGACTAGTTGAAGGGGAAATGACGATGAGTGTTGGAAGTAGTTCCAAGATTGATATGATCATCATCGCACACTCCCTATACTTTTGGGATTAGTGTTGAAACTAAATAAGTGTTATTTGGTGTTTGCGTTGAGCATGAATATGATTTGATCATGTTTATTGCAATATGGTTATTCATTTAAGTAAGAGAATAAATTGTTGTTCTGTTTACATGAATAAAACCTTATATGGTTACACACCCAATGAAAATGGTTCATTGGATCTCGATCGTAGTGATACACATATTCATAATATTGAAACCAAAAGATGCAAAGTTAATAATGATAGTGCAACTTATTTGTGGCACTGCCGTTTGGGTCATATCGGTGTAAAGCGCATGAAGATACTCCATAAAGATGGATTTTCGGAATCACTTGGTTATGAATCATTTGATGCTTGCAAACTGTGCCTTTTGGGCAAGATGACTAAAACTCCGTTCTCCGGAACAATGGAACGTGCTACTGACTTATTGGAAATAATACATACCGATGTATGCGATCCAATGAGTGTTGATGCTCGTGGCAAGTATCGTTATTTTCTAACCTTCGCAAGATGATTTGAGAAGATATGGGTATATCTACTTGATGAAACATAAGTCTGAAATAGTTGAAAGGTTCAAAGAATTTCAGAGTGAAGTGGAGAATCATCATAACAAGAAAATAAAGTTTCTGTGATTTGATCGTGGAGACAAATATTTGAGTTACGAGTTTGGTCTTCAATTAAAACAATGTGGAATAGTTTCACAGCTCACGCCACCTGGAACACCACAACGTTATGGTGTGTCCGAACGTCGTAACCGCACTTTATTGGATATGGTGCGATCTATGATGTCTCTTACTGATTTGCCACTATTGTTTTGGGGTTATGCATTAGAGACAGCTGCATTCACGTTAAAAGGGCACCATCTAAATCCGTTGAGACGACACCGTATGAACTATGGTTTAGCAGTAAACCTAAGCTGTCATTTCTTAAAGTTTGGAGTTGCGATGCTTATATGAAAAAGGTTTTCAACCTGATAAGCTCGAACCCAAATCGGAGAAGTGCGTTTTCATAGAATACCCAAAGGTAACTATTGGGTACACCTTCTATCACAGATCTGAGGGCAAGATTTTTGTTGCTAAAAATGGATCCTTTCTAGAGAAGGAGTTTCTCTCGAAAGAAGTGAGTGGGAGGAAAGTAGAGCTTGATAAGGTAATTTGTACCTTCTCCCGAATTGGAAAGTAGTGTATCACAGAAATCAGTTCCAGTGATTCCTACACCAATTAGTGAGGAAGTTAATGATGATGATCATGAAACTTCAGATCAAGTTGCTACCAAACCTCGTAGGTCTTCCAGAGTAAGATCCGCACCAGAGTGGTACAGTAATCATGTTCTGGAAGTCATATTACTAGACCATGATGAACCTACGAACTATGAGGAAGCGATGATGAGCCCAGATTCCACGAAATGGCTTGAGGCCATAAAATCTGAGATATGATCCATGTATGAGAACAAAGTATGGACTTTGATTGACTTGCTCGATGATCAGCAAGCCATGTTAAATAAATGGATCTTCAAGAGGAAGACGGACACTGATAGTAGTGTTACTATCTACTAAGCTCGACTTGTTGCGAAAGGTTTTCAACAAGTTCAAAGTGTTGAATACGATGAGATTTTCTCACTCGTATCGAAACTTAAGTCTGTCCGAATCATGTTAGCAGTTGCCACATTTTATGAAATCTGGCAAATGGATGTCAAAACTGCATTCCTTAATGAATTTTCTTAAAGAAGAGTTGTATATGATGCAACCAGAAGGTTTTGTCAATCCTAAAGGTGCTAACAAATTGTGCAAGCTCCAGCGATCCATCTATGGACTGGTGCAAGCATCTCGGAATTGGAATATACGCTTTGATGAGTTGATCAAAGCATATGGTTTTATACAGACTTTTGAAGAAGCATGTATTTACAAGAAAGTGAGTGGGAGCTCTGTAGCATTTCTAATATTATATGTGGATGACATATTGTTAATTGGAAATGATATGGAAATTCTGGATAGCATGAAAGGATACTTGAATAAGAGTTTTTCAAAGCAAGACCTCGGTGAAGCTGCTTACACATTGAGCATCAAGATCTATATAGATAGATCAAGACGCTTGATAAGATTTTTCAATGAGTACATACCTTGATAAATTTTTGAAATAGTTCAAAATGGAACAGTCAAAGAAGGAGTTCTTGCCTGTGTTACAAGGTGTGAAGTTGAGTAAGACTCAAGACCCGACCATTGCAGAAAATAGAAAGAGAATGAAAAGTCATTCCCTATGCCTCAGTCATAGGTTCTATAAAGTATGCTATGCTGTGAACCAGACATATTGTATACCTTGCTCTGAGTTTGGCAAAGGAATACAATTTTGATCTAATAGTAGATCATTGGACAGTGGTCAATAATATCCTTAGTCAGGACTAAGGAGATGTTTCTCGATTATGGAGGTGATAAAAGAGTTTGTTGTAAAAGTTACATCGGTGCAAACTTTTACACTGATCCAGATGACTCTAAGTCTCAATCTGGATACATATTGAAAGTGGGAGCAATTAAGCTAGAGTAGCTCCATGCAGAGCATTGAAGACATAGAATATTTGCAAAATACATACGGCTCTGAATATGACAGACCCGTTGATTAAGCTTCTCTCACAAGCAAAACATGATCATACCTTAGTACTCTTTGGGTGTTAATCACATAGCGATGTGAACTAGATTATTGACTCTAGTAAACCCTTTGGGTGTTGATCACATGATGATGTGAACTATGGGTATTGATCACATGCAGATGTGAATATTGGTGTTAAATCACATAGCGATGTGAACTAGATTATTGACTCTAGTGCAAGTGGGAGACTGAAGGAAATATGCCCTAGAGGCAATAATAAAGTTATTATTTATTTCCTTATTTCATGATAAATGTTTATTATTCATGCTAGAATTGTATTAACCGGAAACATAATACATGTGTGAATACATAGACAAACATAGTGTCACTAGTATGCCTCTACTTGACTAGCTCGTTGAATCAAAGATGGTTAAGTTTCCTAGCCATGGACAAAAGAGTTGTCATTTGATTAACGGGATCACATCATTAGGAGAATGATGTGATTGACATGACCCATTCCGTTAGCCTAGCACTTGATCGTTTAGTATGTTGCTATTGCTTTCTTCATGACTTATACATGTTCCTGTAACTATGAGATTATGCAACTCCCGTTTACCGGAGGAACACTTTGGGTGCTACCAAACGTCACAACGTAACTGGGTGATTATAAAGGAGTACTACAGGTGTCTCTGAAGGTACATGTTGAGTTGGCGTATTTCGAGATTAGGTTTTGTCACTCCGATTGTCGGAGAGGTATCTCTGGGCCCTCTCGGTAATGCACATCATTATAAGCCTTGCAAGCAATGTGACCAAATGAGTTGGTTACGGGATGATGCATTACGGAACGAGTAAAGAGACTTGCCGGTAACGAGATTGAACTAGGTATTGGATACCGACGATCGAATCTCGGGCAAGTAACATACCGATGACAAAGGGAACAACGTATGTTGTTATGCGATTTGACCGATAAAGATCTTCGTAGAATATGTAGGAGCCAATATGAGCATCCAGGTTCCGCTATTGGTTATTGACCAAGAATAGTTCTAGGTCATGTCTACATAGTTCTCGAACCCGTAGGGTCCGCACGCTTAACGTTACGATGACAGTTTTATTATGAGTTTATAAAGTTTTGATGCACCGAAGTTTGTTCGGAGTCCCGGATGTGATCACGGACATAACGAGGAGTCTCGAAATGGTCGAGACATAAAGATTGATATATTGGAAGCCTATATTTGGACATCGGAATCGTTCCGGGTGAAATCGGCATTTTACCGGAGTACCGGGAGGTTACCGGAACCCCCCGGGGGGTTATTGGGCCTACATGGGCCTCGAGGGAGAAGAGAGAAGGAACCAGGAGGGGGCCGCGCGCCCCTCCCCTTCCTAGTCCAAATAGGACAAGGGAAAGGGGGCGGCGCCCCCCCTTTCCTTCCTCCCTTCCTCCTCCTTCCCCCCTTCTCCTACTCCTACTTGGAAAGAAGGGAGTCCTACTCCTGGTGGGAGTAGGACTCCCCCTTGGCGCGCCCTCCTTGGCCGGCCGCCTCCTCCCCCCTGGCTCCTTTATATACGGGGGCGGGGGGCACCCCATAGAAACAGAAGTTGATCTACGGATCGCTCCTTAGCCGTGTGCGGTGCCCCCTTCCACCATATTCCACCTCGGTCATATCGTCGCGAAGCTTAGGCGAAGCCCTGCGCCGGTAGAACATCAACATCGTCACCACGCCGTCGTGCTGACGGAACTCATCTCAGTAGATTTGCTGGATCGGAGGCTGGAGATCGTCATCGAGCTGAACGTGTGCTGAACTCGGAGGTGCCGTACGTTCGGTACTTGGATCGGTCGGATCGTGAAGACGTACGACTACATCAACCGCGTTGTTATAACGCTTCCGCTTTCGTTCTACGAGGGTATGTAGACATCACTCTCCCCTCTCGTTTCTATGCCATCACCATGATCTTGCGTGTGCGTAGGAAATTTTTGAAATTACTACGTTCCCCAACAATATTGGCTCCCACATATTCTACGAAGATCTTTATCGGTCAAACCGCATAACAACATACGTTGTTCCCTTTGTCATCGGTATGTTACTTTCCCGAGATTCGATCGTCGATATCTCAATACCTAGTTCAATCTCGTTACCGACAAGTCTCTTTACTCGTTATGTAATGCATCATCCCGTACCTAACTCATTCGCTACATTGCTTGCAAGGCTTATAGTGATGTGCATTAGCGAGAGGGCCCAGAGATACCTCTCCGACAATCGGTGTGACAAATCCTAATCTCGAAATACGCCAACTCAACATGTACCTTTGGAGACACCTGCAGAGCTCCTTTATAATCACCCAGTTACCTTGTGACATTTGGTAGCACACAAAGTGTTCCTCCGGTAAACGGGAGTCATAGGAACATGTATAAGTCATGAATAAAGCAATAGCAACATACTAAACGATCAAGTGCTAAGCTAACGGAATGGGTCAAGTCAATCACATCATTCTCCTAATGATGTGATCCCGTTAATCAAATGACAACACATGTCTATGGCTAGGAAACTTAACCATCTTTGATTCAATGAGCTAGTCAAGTAGACGCATACTAGTGACACTTTGTTTGTCTATGTATTCACACATGTACTAAGTTTCCGGTTAATACAATTCTAGCATGAATAATAAACATTTATCATGAAATAAGGAAATAAATAATAACTTTATTATTGCCTCTAGGGCATATTTCCTTCAGTGGGCCCCCTGGTGCTCCATCGACCTCAACTCCAACTCCATATATTCACATTCGGGGAGGAAAAAAATCAGAGAGAAGGATTCATCGCGTTTTACGATACGGAGCCGCCGCCAAGCCCTAATCTCTCTCGGGAGGGCTGATCTGGAGTCCGTTCAGGGCTCCGGAGAGGGGAATCCATCACCGTCATCATCATCAACCAACCTCCATCACCAATTTCATGATGCTCACCGCCGTGCGTGAGTAATTCCATCGTAGGCTTGCTGGACGGTGATGGGTTGGATGAGATTTACCATGTAATCGAGTTAGTTTGTTAGGGCTTGATCCCTAGTATCTATTATGTTCTAAGATTGATGTTGCTATGACTTTGTTATGCTTAATGCTTGTCACGAGGGCCCGAGTGCCATGATTTCAGATCTGAACCTATTATGTTTTCATGAATATATGTGAGTACTTGATCCTATCTTGCAAGTCTATAGTCACCTATTATGTGTTATGATCCGTTAACCCCAAAGTGACAATAATCGGGATACTTACCGGTGACAACCGTAGTTTGAGGAGTTCATGTATTCACTAAGTGTTAATGCTTTGGTCCGGTACTTGATGTCTACTACACAACCTTCTTCTTGTAGACGTTGTTGGGCCTCCAAGTGCAGAGGTTTGTAGGACAGTAGCAAATTTCCCTCAAGTGGATGACCTAAGGTTTATCAATCCGTGGGTGGCGTAGGATGAAGATGGTCTCTCTCAAACAACCCTGCAACCAAATAACAAAGAGTCTCTTGTGTCCCCAACACACCCAATATAATGGCAAATTGTATAGGTGCACTAGTTCGGCGAAGAGATGGTGATACAAGTGCAATATGGATGGTAGATATAGGTTTTTGTAATCTGAAATTATAAAAACAGCAAGGTAACTAATGATAAAAGTGAGCGTAAACGGTATTGCAATGCTAGGAAACAAGGCCTAAGGTTCATACTTTCACTAGTGCAAGCTCTCTCAACAATAATAACATAACTGGATCATATAACTATCCCTCAACATGCAACAAAGAGTCACTCCAAAGTCACTAATAGCGGAGAACAAACGAAGAGATTATTGTAGGGTATGAAACCACCTCAAAGTTATCCTTTCTGATCGATCTATTCAAGAGTCCATAGTAAAATAACACGAAGCTATTCTTTCCGTTTGATCTATCATAGAGTTCGTACTAGAATAACACCTTAAGACACAAATCAACCAAAACCCTAATGTCACCTAGATACTCCAATGTCACCTCAAGTATCCATGTGCATGATTATACGATATGCATCACACAATCTTAGATTCATCTATTCAACCAACACAAAGTACTTAAAAGAGTGCCCCAAAGTTTCCACCGGAGAGTCAAGACGAAAACGTGTGCCAACCCCTATGCATAAGTTCATTGAACCCGCAAGTTGATCACCAAAACATACATCAAGTAGATTACGTGAATATCCCATTGTCACCATAGATAAGCACGACAAGACATACATCAAGTGTTCTCAAATCCTTAAAGACTCAATCCGATAAGATAACTTCAAAGGGAAAACTCAATCCATTACAAGAGAGTAGAGGGGGAGAAACATCATAAGATCCAACTATAATAGCAAAGCTCGCGATACATCAAGATCGTGCCATATCAAGAACACGAGAGAGAGAGAGAGAGATCAAACACATAGCTACTGGTACATACCCTCAGCCCCGAGGGTGAACTACTCCCTTCTCATCATGGAGAGCGCCGGGATGATGAAGATGGCCACCGGTGAGGGATCCCCCCTTCGGCAGGTCGCCGGAACAGGGTCCCGATTGGTTTTTGGTGGCTATAGAGGCTTGCGGTGGTGGAACTCCCGATTTATTGTGCTCCCCGATGTTTTTAGGGTATATGGACATATATAGGCGAAAGAAGTCGACCAGGTGAGCCACGAGAGGCCCACGAGTGTGGGGGCGCGCCCAGGGGGGTAGGGCGCGCCTCCCTGCCTTGTGGCTTCCTCGTTCTTCCCTGACGTATACTCCAAGTCTCCTGGATTGCTTCCGTTCCAAAAATAACTCTCGCGAAGGTTTCATTCCGTTTGGACTCCGTTTGATATTCCTTTTCTTTGAAACACTGAAATAGGCAAGAAAACAACAATTTGGGCTGGGCCTCCGGTTAGTAGGTTAGTACCAAAACTGATATAAAAGTGTAGAGTAAAGCCAATAAACATCCCAAATGGGTAATATAATAGCATGGAACAATCAAAAATTATAGATACGTTGGAGACGTATCAAGCATCCCCAAGCTTAATTCCTGCTCATCCTCAAGTAGGTAAATGATAAAAACAGAATTTTTGATGTGGAATGCTACCTAGCATAATTCTCAATGTAATTTTATTTATTGTGGCATGAATGTTCAGATCCAAATGATTCAAGATAAAACTTCATAAAACATAAAAATAGTAATACTTTAAGCATACTAACAAGTAATCATGTCTTATCAAAATAGCATAGCCAAAGAAAGCTCATCCCTACAAAATCATATAGTTAGGCCATGCTTCATTTTCATCACACAAAATACTCCCATCATGCACAACCCCGGTTTCAGCCAAGCAATTGGTTCATACTTTTTAACGCGCTTCAGCTTTTTCAACTCTTACGCAATACATGAGCGCAAGACATGGACATAGCACTATATGTGGAATAGGGTGGTGGTTGTGAAGACAAAAAGGGAGAAGATAGTCTCACATCAACTAGGCGTATCAGCGGGCTATGGAGATGCCCATTAATAGATATCAATGTGAGTGAGTAGGGATTGCCATGCAACGGATGCACTAGAGCTATAAATGTATGAAAGCTCAACAAAAGAAACTAAGTGGGTGTGCATCCAACTTGCTTGCTCACGAAGCCCTATGGCATTTTGAGGAAGCCCATCATTGGAATATACAAGCCAAGTTCTATAATGAAAAATTCCCACTAGTATATGAAAGTGACAACATAGGAGACTCTCTATCATGAAGATCATGGTGCTACTTTGAAGCACAAGTGTGGAAAAGAGATAGTAGCATTGTCCCTTCTCTCTTTTCTCTCATTTATATTATATTTTTTCTTTCTCTTTTTTTTATTTGGTGGGCTTCTTTGGCCTCTTTTTTTATATGGGCTTCTTTGGCCTCTTTTATTTTTATAAAGTTTGAAGTCTTATCCTGACTTGTGGGGTTATCATAGTCTTCATCATCCTTTCCTCACTTGGGACAATGCTCTAATAATGAAGATCATCATACTTTTATTGATTTACAACTCAATACTTAGAACAAAATATGACTCTATGTGAATGCCTCCGGCGGTGTACCGGGATATGCAATGAATCAAGAGTGACATGTATGAAAGAATTATGAAGGTGGCTTTGCCACAAATATGATGTGAACTACATGATCATGCAAAGAGCAATATGACAATGATGGAGCGTGTCATAGTAAACGGAACAGTGGAAAGTTGCATGGCAATATATCTCGGAATGGCTATGGAAATGCCATAATAGGTAGGTGTGGTACTGTTTTGAGGAAGGCAAATGGTGGGCTCATGATACCGGCGAAAGTTGCGCGGCATAATAGAGGCTAGCAATGGTGGAAGGGTGAGAGTGCGTATAATCCATGGGCTCACATTAGTCATAAAGAACTCATATACTTATTGCAAAATTTTACTTGCCCTCGAAGCAAAGTACTACTACGCATGCTCCTAGGGGAAGGGTTGGTAGGAGTTAACCATCACGCGATCCCGACCTCCACACATAAGGAAGACAATTAAAAGAGCACCGCATGCAACAAATTTGTCACACAACTTTTACCACACGTGCATGCTACGGGACTTGCCAACCTTAACACAAGTATTTCTCAATTTCATAATTACCCAACTAGCATGACTCTAACATTACCACCTTTATATCTCAAAACAACTATCAAGCACCAAATTGATCATAATGTTTAATGCACTTTTTATGATAGTTTTTATTATACCCAACTTGGATGCTCATCATTCTAGGACCAATTTTATAACCATAGCAAATACCATGCTGTTCTAAAAGACTCTCAAAATAATATAAGTGAAGCATGAGAGATCAACAATTTCTACAAAATTAAGCCACCGCCGTGCTCTAAAAAGATATAAGTGAAGCACTAGAGCAAAATTATCTAGCTCAAAAGATATAAGTGAAGCACATAGAGTATTCTAATAAATTCCAAATCATGTGTGTCTCTCCCAAAAGGTGTGGACAACAAGGATGATTGTGGTAAACTAAAAAGCAAAGACTCATATCATACAAGACGCTCCAAGCAAAACACATATCATGTGGCGAATAAAAATATAGCACCAAGTAAAGTTACCGATAGACGAAGACGAAAGAGGGGATGCCTTCCGGGGCATCCCCAAGCTTACGCTCTTGGTTGTACTTGAATATTACCTTGGGGTGCCTTGGGAATCCCCAAGCTTAGGCTCTTGCCACTCCTTATTCCATAGTCCATCGAATCTTTACCCAAAACTCAATAGAAAACTCGTAAGCTCCGTTAGTATAAGAAAATAAATCACCACTTAGGTACTGTTGTGAACTCATTCTAAATTCATATTGGTGCAATATCTACTGTATTCCAACTTCTCTATGGTTCATACCCTCCGATACTACTCATAGATTCATCAAAATAAGCAAGCAACACATAGAAAACAGAATCTGTCAAAAACAGAATAGTCTGTAGTAATCTGTATCAAACGTATACTTCTGGAACTCCAAAAATCCTACGAAATTAGGAAAACCTGATAAATATGTGTACCAATCCATATCAAAAGGAACCAGATCAAAATCACGTTTGTGTGAATTATCAAAACTAATTTACTGGGCGCAAAAGTTTCTGATTTTCAGCAGGATCAACACAACTATCACCGTAAGCTATCCTAAAGGTCTTACTTGGCACTTTATTGAAACTATAAAACATGATTACTACAGTAGCATAATCATGTGGACACACAAAAACAGTAAAGGTAAATATTGGGTTGTCTCCCAACAAGCGCTTTCCTTTAATGCCTTTTAGCTAGGCATGATGATTTCAATGATGCTCGTATAAAAGATAAGAATTGAAACATAGCGGGAGCATCATGAAGAATATGACTAGAACATTTAAGTCTAACCCACTTCCTATGCATAGGGATTTTGTGACAAACAACTTATGGGAACAATAATCAACTAGCGTCGGAAGGCTAAACAAGCATAACTTCAAGATTTTAAGCACATAGAGAGGAAACTTGATATTATTGCAATTCCTACAAGCATATATTCCTCCCTCATAATAATTTTCAGTAGCATCATGAATGAATTCAACAATATAACCAGCACCTAAAGCACTCTTTTCATGATCTACTTGCATAGAAAATTTACTACTCTCCACATAAGCAAAATTCTTCTTATTCAGAATAGTGGGAGTATCATAAGAGACTCGAATACTATAAATTGTTTCCATATTAAAAGAGTAATGTTCAGAAAAAGGGTAATCATAATCATGACAAGTTTTATAAATATAATCATCACTACTTTTTATAGCATAAGTTTCATCACAATAATCATCATAAGTAGCAACTTTGTTCTTATCATAATCAATTGAAACCTCTTCCAAGATAGTGGAATCATTACTAAATAAAGTCATGACCTCTCCAAATCCACTTTCATAAATATTATAAGATTCAACATCCTCCAAAATAGTGGGATCATTACTTCCTAAAGTTGACACTCTTCCAAACCCACTTTCATCAATATAACCATCATAAATAGGAGGCATGGATATCATCTTCATTAAAGTATCATCCCCAAGCTTGGGACAAACATTAATTGCAGCAAATATATTCTCAAATATGCCATTCTCATCAAACATAGCTTCCCCAAGCTTGGGCCTCTTCATATCATAAGCATAATCACTCTCATCATTAATAGTATGGATAGCAGCAATAGTATAGCAATTATCATCATCACAATGAGTAGTAGGAGCAACATCATTTGGGAGGGATACCTTTCTACCTTTGCTTCTCCGTCTTTTCTTTTTCTTCTTCACATCATGTGTGGGTTTAACCCTCTTCTTTGAGCTCCTTATTAATGAGATTGGTTGAATAAAAGGCTCCTCCTCGTTACCTGATTCATCATAAGAAATAATAGGAGGATATTGGGAAGTTTCTTCCCTTTCATTAGTATTCTCTTCATCTTCTATTTGTTTTCTTTTCTTTATGTAATTGGCAATATAAGGATTTTCAATGCAATTCACCGCACAATACATATAAATTTCCTCTAGATCAATATCAAGAACTTTTTCAAGGGCAAATTCTGGAAGATTCTTAGTTAAATGTTTCATTTCTTCATAACCCAAAAGCAAACTAAGTTCATTATGTGTGCAAGGGAAATCAAATCTTCACAATTTTTGGACATGATTCGATCATGAAACAATTTGCATCGGAGATGTAAATGACCACGTTCATTGCAAAGTTCACAAGTACAGCAAAGAAATTTTAAATTTTCAGCACAAACATCTGGCCTCTCTTGCAACCATTTAGTTTCTAAATACTTATGCCTCTTGCAAAATCTATCTTCCCTATTTGGTGTGTACTTGCAAACTCTATGCACTCCACAAAAGTTGACATGCTTATAAGAGACATTTTCATCATAACTAGTGTAATCATCATTAGTACTATGGATATTCAAAGAGTTCATACTAACAACATTGCAATCATGCTCATTATTCAAAGATTTAGTACCAAACATTTTATAGACTTCTTATTCTAGCACTTGAGCACAATTTTCCTTTCCATCATTCTCATGAAAGATATTAAAAAGATGAAGCGTATGAGGCAAACTCAATTCCATTTTTTGTAGTTTTCTTTTATAAACTAAACTAGTGATAAAACAAGAAACTAAAAGATTCGATTGCAAGATCTAAAGATATACCTTCAAGCACTCACCTCCCCGGCAGCGGCACCAGAAAAGGGCTTGACATCTACTACACAACCTTCTTCTTGTAGACGTTGTTGGGCCTCCAGGTGCAGAGGTTTGTAGGACAGTAGCAAATTTCCCTCAAGTGGACGACCTAAGGTTTATCAATCTGTGGGAGGCGTAGGATGAAGATGGTCTCTCTCAAACAACCCTGCAACCAAATAACAAAGAGTCTCTTGTGTCCCCAACACACCCAATACAATGGCAAATTGTATAGGTGCACTAGTTCGGCGAAGAGATGGTGATACAAGTGCAATATGGATGGTAGATATAGGTTTTTGTAATCTGAAATTATAAAAACAGCAAGGTAACTAATGATAAAAGTGAGCGTAAATGGTATTGCAATGCTAGGAAATAAGGCCTAAGGTTCATACTTTCACTAGTGCAAGTTCTCTCAACAATAATAACATAACTGGATCATATAACTATCCCTCAACATGCAACAAAGAGTCACTCCAAAGTCACTAATAGCGGAGAACAAACGAAGAGATTATTGTAGGGTACAAAACCACCTAAAGTTATCCTTTTTGATCGATCTATTCAAGAGTCCATAGTAAAATAACACGAAGCTATTCTTTCCGTTCGATCTATCATAGAGTTCGTACTATAATAACACCTTAAGACACAAATCAACCAAAACCCTAATGTCACCTAGATACTCCAATGTCACCTCAAGTATCCATGGGCATGATTATACGATATGCATCACACAATCTCAGATTCATCTATTCAACCAACACAAAGTACATCAAAGAGTACCCCAAAGTTTCTACTGGAGAGTCAAGACGAAAATGTGTGCCAACCCCTATGCATAAGTTCATTGAACCTGCAAGTTGATCACCAAAACATACATCAAGTAGATCACGTGAATTTCCCATTTGTCGTGGAATTGTCACGTCAGATGTCCTCGTGAAAGGACTTAGTCATGGAGCCATCGCAACTAGGAAGCTTAAAGGGGTTAATCGGGACAAAGGACATGGGGTTTATACTGGTTCGGCCCCTTACGGTGAAGGTAAAAGCCTGCGATCCAGTTTTGAGTGGGATTGCTTATGACCCGATTACTATCGAGCGGAATCGCTTGACCTAGCTCTCGATCTGATGTTACTTGCCCTGAACCGCCACCGGGTCGTCCCTTTATATACAGAGGTCAACGCCCAGCGGCTCACAGAGTCCCGTCCGGCTCATAAACAGTGTCCGGCTCGGTCTCTTAACTAATCTTACCTTACAATACAAGTCATGTACATATGGCAGTTTATCTCTATGGGCCTTAAGTCGCCTCTGAGCTTTGGGCCCTTAACTGAACCGCCAACTTCAAGCTTGGTCTTGGGCTTCACAAGTACTCATAGGTATAACCCGGCCCCTCCTGGGCGGGTCATACCTAATAGTTATATCCCCAACATTAGGCCCCAGATTGATTTGAACTGGTTCATGTCAATCTTCGATACTTAAGAGAAATCTTCTGCTCTTTGCTTATGAAATTTTTGTAACCTGCCATGACATCATCCTTGGGATTTGTACGTTTTGTCCAACACATCTCAACGGATCTTTATCTTAATGACCATCCCGAAAATTGAGGCGTCCTTATAGTTGGATAACTATGTTTTCGACCTCCTCGTTTTTCGCGCCCACTTAGCAGTCTTCCCTTATTAATAGGCGCGACTAGGTCTCTTCTCATTCTTCCCTTTCCTCGTCTTCTTCCTCTCGCAACCCTACTGTTGCTCGAGCTCCGCCGCCGCCGCCGCTTACCTTGTCTTGCTCGACCTTGGCCGCTGCATCGACCTGAATCAGTCCAGAGAACAGCAGCGCCCCTCCACAGCAGATCTGCCACTGTAAGTTTTCGCCTTTCCTCACCTTAAATCCACATTAGGATTTGTGAGTTCATCTGTATTCTTCGTAGTTCATCTCGGTTTCTTCGTGGTTCTTCTACGCAACCTCTTTTGATCCAACAGAAGCATAGAACTCATGCAGTAGCTATTTCGCATCCATTTTTTACACTAGCAGACCCCTTTTTCTTGTAAAGAAGCCTCATTAGAACGCATGAACTCCTCTGTACCATGTTTTTAGGTCTAGAATATTTTGTTTTCTGAACGGCCATTTGATCTAAAATAATATTTGCAACCTGTGAAACTTGTTTGTGCAACACTTAGGCAAAAACTGTATTTGTTAGATCCACCTAGCCATGGCGACTCTTATCACCGGCTTAAAAAAGGCAATGCTCAATTGATAACCTTGACCACCCATGGTGGTTTAGATAACTTTAACTGCTTGTGGAGCCCATGGCGGCTTAAATAATCTTGACATAATTATCCTTATACCATTAGGCCCCTTTATAAGCCACCATCTTGAATACGCACTGTAATATTTTTCTCTGGCTTAAATTTGAACTGGAACTTTTTACTCTTTCTTAGGCTTTCATCACAATGGCACCCAAACCACATACTTCATGCAACTGGGTCAAATCCATCGTCACAGACGGCACTCTTGATGACTTTGTGAAGACCGGCTATCTGCCGAAGAAAGAAATCATGTCCTATCGTGCTCCTAACCTGGAGGAGGAACTCAGCCCAAAGCGGGGGAGGTTATTGTTTTCACGGATCACATGAACCGGGGTTTCTCACCACCCAACTCAAAATTCTTCAGGGATGTCTTGCACTTCTTTGACCTCCGTCCTCAAGACATTGGACCCAATTCTGTGTCTAACATTTGCAATTTCCAAGTGTTCAGTGAAGTATATCTTGGAGAAGAAGCCAACATATTACTCTTCAGAGAGTTATTTTACTTGAACCGCCAGAATGAATGCGCCAATGGCCAGAGCTTGGAACTTGGTGGTGTGTCAATCCAACGTCGGAGAGACGTAACTTTTCCTTATGCCAATCCGCCGAGTCATCCCAAAGACTGGAACCAGACATGGTTCTATTGCCAAGACACTTCTCCAGCTGATGAAAACCCTCTGCCCGGTTTTCGTGCTCTACGTCTTGAGTCCAGCCATCAGCTTCCTGACAAGATTACGGCCGCTGAACGCAAAACACTCGCCCCCACCCTGGCTAAAATCAAAGCTCTTCTGGGGATCGGGTTAACCGACATCGATTTAGTCCGGGTTTAGCTCGCCTGGCGGGTCATTCCATTGAGCTGCCGCCCCGGCTTGATGTGCACCTATACAGGCAAAAAGGATGACCCTCTGCGACATAGTTCTGATGATTTGCCTGACTACGTCATCAACGAGATGACCAAGTCTCTCCTGAATGAGAGCCTAGCAAACTGTGGCAAGGTGGGCTTAAGCCCCTTCTGCGAAGCTAACCCAGCTCCAGCGGTAAGCCGCCTCCCATCTAAATAAATTACCTTTGTCTTTTGATGTTTGATCTGTACTCATACTCTTGCTGATTTTCACAGGCTGGTGATAATTTTTGGAAGGTTAAGTACGATCATGAGGCTGCAAAGAAAGCAAGGAAGGCCAAGAGAGCCACCATGAAAGAGGCTGCGAGGAAGAATGGCAAGAAAGCCACCGCCTCTGACTTGCTTCGGCTAGAAGATTCTTCTGAGTCGGAGGTAGCCCTTGACTCTCTTGGCTCCTTTTTTAACCATCTTATTGACACTGATTATCAGCCGGAGGACACATGAACAAGTCATGGCAAGGATGAAGAGGTAACTATCATTTCCTCTGAGTCCAAGCCTTTGCCAAGACAGAAAATCCGAAGAGTAACCTAGAAAGTAAGATTTTCACATCCCTTAGCTTATCAAGATCCTCAATTTCTTTTGAAGTGACAGATTCATGAGAGCCGGAGGCAGACCCAGACCAGCAAGGATGCAGAACTCTCCTCTGGCTTACCTAACCCACGAAGGAAGCGTCGAAATGAGGTCACCTCTGATTTAAATCCCTTTCATCCTTTGGCGGGTCTAATTCATCAACCACTCAATTCTTTTGACTCAAATTATCAGGAAACTTCACCTTCCTCCGACGAGTCAATGCAGTCCAACTTGCCGGCTTTCAAGACCGCTCCAGGGTAATGATGATTTGCTTAACCTGTATTCATTTCAATTCTCTATATTTGCACTGACCTTTTGATCTTACGCAACGGGAAAGCAAAACCCAGCAAAAAGGTGAAGAAGAACAAGCCAGCCGAAGAGCCGATCTTAACAGAGCCGGCACTTGGAATGGCCGCCCTTGAAGCTTCTACTCATGAGCCGCCACCTGAGCCAGCTCATGACACGCCAACACCAATTGCCGACCCGCCTGCCGAACGAGCCGTCGATGGCTCCGAAAATCCCGAAGTCCCTAGCCCGTCCAAGACCGATGACCCTCAAGACCCTGATGTCAAGATCACCAAGACCGGCTATGTTGAGCCGGGGAGACTAATTGTGCTGGCCAAGTGTTCCGCCAAGGAGGATCTTCTGGAACGCCGCCGGGTCAAGCTTGATGGTGTTGATTATACTCATATGAGTATTGGGGAGGTCTTTTCTGGCTATATGAGCCAAGTGCACAGCAGCCGTGACATCGAAATTGACATGGTGAAGCAGATGCACCAGAAGTTTGAGGTACAATCCTTTCTCTATACTCCTTTATCCTTGTTATGCCAGCCCCCAAGTCTATTACTTATGATAAATACGCTATAGACTTAGAAACAAATCCGTAGTCCCCCTGGGGCGGCTTAACCAGCATGGTTGAGCCGGTCCTTCATATGATTGTATAGAACAAAGTAGCTAAAAAGCTTGAACAACAATATGCATTAGCCCCCAAGTGCCAAGTACTCTTGCTTGCAAAGTGCTTGGGACTTACTATCATGAACCGCCACTTTAAATAAAATTCTTCGGTAGACATTAGCCCCCAAGTCCCAAGTATTGTTGCTTGCAAAAGGCTTGGGACTTAACATTGCATCATGAGAATCCTGATTTTGACCCAGTATTTGTACAGGCCACCACTAGTCAACTTGAGTTAGAGGTGTCTGATTTGAAGAACCGCCTTGAAGCCCAAGAGACGGAAACTCAAAGAGCCGACTCCAATTTTAAATGCAGCATTTCTGAACAAGAGAAACTAAAGAAAGACTTTGAAATGGAGAAAAAGGCCTGGGCTGATGAAAAAATTGCTTTGATCAATCAAGCTGAGAAGTCAGAGGCGGCTCTTGAAGAGGCGACCGCCGAATTATCCGACTTAAAGCGCCATGTCTCTCAGATGGTCTCAGCAATCTTTCGTAAGTTGCCCTACAAGTGTAAAATATGTGAATCTTTGTAGTGATCATATAACTTTGTCATTAACTCACCTGACGTTGCTTATGTAGGCCCCAGGAGTTCAAATCTTAACCAAGATATGCTGATCAAGCTGAAGGCGGTTTACATGCTGGTGGAACAACTCTACACCGGGTCTCAGCGTGCCTTAGCCACGGTGGCCTTGTCTAATGAAGTGCCCACACTCCTATTAGATGTGTTAAAGAAACTCTCTGTGCTGCCCCAGCAACTCACTGAACTGAGGCGATCGTCTGCAAGAGCCGGAGCCGTGGCTGCCTTAAGTCGGGCCAAAGCTTGGGTACCGGAGTTAGACCCGTCCGACGTCGCCACAGGTTATCCAAGCTTTAAGGAAGATGGCACTCCCATTGACCAGGAAGATTTCACCACTTGTGTGAAGGAGATACGTCCCGTGGCTACCCTAATAGCTGATGAAGCAGATCTCACCAAGTACCATCCGGGTTATGATGTGGAGAACCAGAGAATTCCCACGCCACATTATGAAGTGACCAGCCTGATCCCCCCACTCCGTAAGCATACCTTCGCCCCTGAAGTTGACCCGGCCGGACTAATTGATGATGAAGCTGAATTTGGAGCTTTGAATGGCATTGACCGGTCATCATCAACCTTCCAGGGAACAGGGCGAAGAAGCGGAGAAGGCTGACTCGGAATCTTCAGATCAACATGAGAATTAATCCGCCAGGAGGCCCATACCTATGACGTGCTGAAAAAACAATCTTAACCATTCAGACTCGGGGAGTCATGTAATTAATAGAGTAGAAATAACTTTGTTTTGCCGTGCCATCGTGCATGTTTGAGTGCTTAATACTATTAAGCTGCCACCTTATGTTCGCCCGTGTTATACTTGTCATCTGTTTTCCTTATGCTTGACCAAGTCTTTGAACTGATCTGCACACAGAAAAAGAGCACAAGATCCCTTGGCAGTTTACCGCAAGGCGGGTTATAATACTCTGGTATATAACCATTAAGATGGAAAAAGAATCACAAATCGGCCTATTGTGACATATAATTTTGAAACACAACTATAATATCATACCTGTGATCTTTTGATCTGTACTGCCGGTTTATATGACCCGAACAGTAAGGGTGATAACCCAATCTTTGGAAACCAATATCCCCAAAGATATGATGATTCACATATATTGACGACTTATCATCCAAAGCGGGGTTAAATTTAAACCACGCTGGCATGGCACTTAGATCTTTGAACAAAAAGTCTCAAGTCAAAAGAAAGGCTGCTTTCAAATAAAACTTAAACCAAACAGATTGTAAAAAATTCAGGGCTTCTGATTTGAATATGATCAGTAAACCGTTCCAAAGGGGTTAAGCTAGGATTCGAATATGATCATGTAGCCCCTAGTGGCTTTGGCTTTGCGCCGATCAAGAGGGCACTGACAGCTATGTTCTCTTTGGTTTGAATATGACCTATGTTTGAATAGGAAGCCCCCTAATGACCTTGAGAGTTTTTTAATGACTCTGATTCGAATACGATCAAAGTCGGTTCCCAAAAGGGGTTGAGCTATGATTCGAATACGATCAAGAAGCCCCCTAGTGAGCTCGACAGTGTGCCAATCAAGAGGGTACCGACAACTACGTTCTCTTTGGTTCGAATACGACCTATGTTTGAATAGGAAGCCCCCTAATGATCATAAGGTTTAACGGCTAGATTCGAATACGATCATAAGCCGGATCAAGCGGGTCAAGCTAGATCCGGATACGATCAGCCCCCAAGTGATCATTTGAGATGACAATGACATATTACCTTTGAGGATGAAAAAAGGACAGACGTCCTACTTTATTACTTATCATAATATATAAATCGTCAAAATATGTACATCATGAGAGCCGGTGGCTCAAGTGTAGTAAGGCCGAAGATGAGCGATATTCCATGGCCGGCGGTTCTCCTCCTCCGACCTACGTGAGTCTTTGTGCTCTCGAACATCGATAAGGTAGTATGACACGTTGTTCAAGTTCTTGCTAACCACAAAGGGCCCTTACCAAGGTGGGGATAACTTGTGTGGATCAGTTTGTGAAAGTGCGTTACGTCGACTAGAGGGGGGGGGGGTGAATAGGCAATTTTTAAGAAATCTTCACTAAGGAATTTCAAGGTGAGGAAATTGCTAAGCGAAGAACTACTTGCAGCGGAATAAGTACTTAGGTATAAGCAAAACAGAGTAATCGCATAGTCATCATGATGAAATGAAAGACAAGCACTGAGTACAGAAAGCGTAAACACGGGATAAGAAGGATGAAGACAAACAAACTGAAGAATTTGGATTGAGGAAATAGAGAAAGTCTTCAGTCAATGTCTTCAAGCAGTAATGATCAGGTACATCAACACATAACTGAGGAAATGAAAGGGTTGAGGAAATAGAACCAGTTGGCTTGGTGAAGACAATGATTTGTTCGACCAGTTCCAACTGTTGTGACAGTTGTACGTCTGGTTGGAGCGGCTGAGTATTTAAACTCGAGGACACACAGTCCCGGACACACAGTCCTCGCCGTATTCTCCTTGAGCTAAGATCACGCAAATCTCCCCCAACAGTAGTGGTAAGTCTTCACAGGTGACTTCCAAACCTTCATAGACTATGTCACTCGGCAATCCACAATTCCTCTTGGATGCTCAGACCATGACGCCTAACCGTCTGGAGGATATACAGTCCTAAAAGGTAACAAGCGTCGGTTCCACACAGGAACAATCTCTTCAGTGATGCTCAATCACTTTGGGGTTTGTAGGTTTGGGTTTGGGATTTGGGTTTTCCTCACTTGATGATTTTCGCTCAAAGTCCTCGAAGGATGGGATGCTCTCAAATGACAAGTGTCAGTTTCTTTCGGAGCAGCCAACCGGCTAGTGGTTGTAGGGGGCGGCTATTTATAGCCTAGGGAGCAACCCGACATGATAAGACATAAATGCCCTTCAATGATATGGCTGTTAGGTGGTAGATATTTTGGAACGGCTAGCGCGTGGCTCAGCAACGGTCGGATATTTTGAGGTTTGAATTCCTCAAGGCTATCATGTTCCTCACTGTGTAGGCAATCCACACTTTCGAATTCCTAACTCCTCAGTCAGGACAAATTCCTCAGAGACCAGAAGATCTTCGTCTCTATCACTGAAGAAATTGACTGAACTGAAATGAGATTTCCAATGGCTTCACTCGAAGGATTGAGTAGGTGTAGGATTTTGAGATGAGCATCACTTGGAAATCTATTTCCTTAGTATTACCTCGACCCCCTTTAACAGTACGGTGTTTCCTATGACTCAAGAAGAAGAAAATGAAACTACGAAAAAAAGTCTTCACACTTCAGATTCCTTGCATGATTATCGAAGTCTTCACGGTCACACCAATTTCTTCACTTTCAAAGCTTCAGGAGAACCAAAGTCTTCAGCTGAAGACATTCATTTTTAGGGGTCGACTTTCACTGTAAATGTCAAACTCCTCATTGACTTATAGAGCCTGTGTACACTCACAAACATATTAGTCCCTTAACCTAAAGTCTTCAATACACCAAAATCACTAAGGGGCACTAGATGCACTTACAATCTCCCCCTTTTTGGTGATTGATGACAATATAGGTTAAGTTTTCAACGGGGATAAACATATGAATTGAAAGTACTCAAAATTGAGGAATTTGATTGCAAGATATAGAAGAACTCCCCCTGAAGATGTGCATAGTGAGGTATTTGCTTTTGAAGCAATGCACACTTGAAGAGTAGAATCATGGAGATCTCCCCCTATATCTTGTAATTCATACACGCATTTAACATATAGAATGAAGAATTTGAAATGCATGATGAAATATGGTGACTAATGTAATTTAGCATGCGTGCATAGGATTAATGAGGAAATAGCATGTAGAAAAACAGAGCAAAAGTACCAGGTAACCATCGGACTTAAGTTTACAACTCGATCAACAAAAGCTTCAGAAGAGCGAGAGTTGCAACTTAACAAAAAAATGCCCATATATATAGACCCGCTTGAAGACTAACTCAAATTTCTCCCCATTTGTCATCAAATGACCAAAAGGGACGAAAAGTGAGGACTAACGCCCCTGAAGAATTTCTTCACGAAGTCGATGGAGGAGCGCTAGCGTTGTTGGGGTCGTCGGTTGGAGTAGGGTCTGCTGCAGTGTCGTCCAGATCTTCATTTTCATCAGTGTCGCAGGACGAGGAATATGAACTGGGCACCAAAGAAGGAACTTCGACCTTCTTGAATTTCTTCGGTGGAGGCTTAGCCCAGCTGAAATCCTGCTTGAAGCCCATCTGCTTGAGATCCTCATCACCGTAGAGGTGAGTCAATATAGCCCAGGTGCGATCGAACATTTCGTTGAAGTTATAATGGTTCTTCTTCACTGAATTATAAGTGGCAGTCATATTGTGAAGAATTGAACCAAACTAGCGTTTCACCCATTTGTGATTGCGATCCACCTTCTGATGAAGATTGAGGAGAAGCTCACGATTAGTCATCACCCTTGGAGTTGTTGCCTGAGGACTTTGCTTTGAAGCATTTGCGGCAGTATCATGAGTGGGAGAATCACCATTGGTGGAGTATGAAGCAGCGTTGCGAAACTGTCCATCCAATGGACAAATGCCCTCATCAATGACAGCAGTGGCCTTGCCCTTCTCATCAGCTGAGGAAAATGTCCGTTTGAGGACTTCACTCGGAGGCAAGAAGCTGCCATGGTTGAGCGCCAGAAAAAGGTCTTGATAACCCGCAAGTATACGTGATAGTTGTAGTCTCTTTCGATAAGTAAGAGTGTCGAACCCAACGAGGAGCTAAAGGTAGAACAAATACTCTCTCAAGTCCCATCGGCCACTGATACGACTCTACGCACGCTTGACGTTCGCTTACCTAGAACAAGTATGAAACTAGAAGTACTTTGTAGGTGTGATAGGATAGGTTTGCAAGATAATAAAGAGCACATAAATGAAAACTAGGGGCTATTTATATAAGAAGCAATAAAGTAAATAAAGCGAGTGTGGAAAAGTGGTGGTAGGAGTTGTGAAATTGTCCCTAGGCAATTGACTACGTTACTAGACCGGTAATCACTATTGCAGTTCTATTTGAGGGAGAGGCATAAGCTAACATACTTTCTCTACTTGGATCATATGCACTTATGATTGGAACTTTAGCAAGCATCCGCAACTACTAAAGATTAGTTAAGGTAAAACCCAACCATAGCATTAAAGTATCAAGTCCCCTTTATCCCATACGCAAACAACCTACTTACTCGGGTCTGTGCTTCTGTCACTCACGCCACCCACTGATACGTCCATTTTGCATCATGCTTTTATATCAATATTTATTGCATTATGGGCTATTATTACACATTATATCTCAATACTTATGGCCATTCTCTCTTATTTTACAAGGTTTACCATGAAGAGGGGGGATGCCGACAGCTGGAATTCTGGCTGGAAAAGGAGCAAACATAGGAAACCTATTCTGCACTGCTCCAAAAGTCCTGAAACTCCACGAAACATCTTTTTGGAATTTATAAGAATTATTGAACGAAAGAAATACACTAGGGGGCCCACACCCTGTCCAGGAGAGAGGAGGGCACACCCCCCTATAGGGCGTGCCCCTATCTCCTGGGCCCCCTAGTGGGCCTTCGGTGTCCATCTTCTGCTATATCAGAGCTTTTACCCTGGAAAAAATCGTGGGCAAGCTTACGGGACGAAACTCCGCCGCCACGAGGCGGAACCTTGGCGGAACCAATCTAGGGCTCCGGCGGAGCTGTTCTGCCAGGGACACTTCCCTCTGGGAGGGGGAAATCATCACCAACGTCATCACCAACGATCCTCTCATCGAGAGGGGGTCAATCTCCATCAACATCTTCACCAGCACCATCTCCTCTCAAAACCCTAGTTCATCTCTTGTATCCAATCTTGTATCAAAACCACAAATTGGTACCTGTGGGTTGCTAGTAGTGTTGATTACTCCTTGTAGTTGATGCTAATTGGTTTACTTGGTGGAAGATCATATGTTCAGATCCTTTATGCATATTATTACTCCTCTGATTATGAACATGAATATGCTTTGTGAGTAGTTACGTTTGTTCCTGAGGACATGGGTGAAGTCTTGCTATTAGTAGTCATGTGAATTTGGTATTCGTTCGATGTTTTGATGAGATGTATGTTGTCTTTTCCTCTAGTGGTGTTATGTGAACGTCGACTACATGACACTTCACCATTATTTGGGCCTAGAGGAAGGCATGGGGAAGTAATAAGTAGATGATGGGTTGCTAGAGTGACAGAAGCTTAAACCCTAGTTTATGCGTTGCTTCATTAGGGGCTGATATGGATCCATATGTTTAATGTTGTGGTTAGGTTTACCTTAATACTTCTTTTGTACTTGCGGACGCTTGCAATCTATCTATCTATACCTATACTAATTTTAGACTTCCTAAAAATTCCCACAATAATTAGAATTTATGAGCCGTTAATCTGATGGGACCGAATTATTACGGTGTAGATCGACTCACGAAATCCTTCATCGAAAAAATCTCTAAAAAATATTTAAAAGGTCCAAAAATCTTCCATTTGTAACTAAAATAGAATCCTAGCAGCTTACGCAGCCATGTTCCATAATTCCCTCTCTCCTGGTGGAAACACATGTTCCTTTATCTCTCTTAATTAATAGTTTTTTCTCTTCCCCGTATCCTCCTCTCTCTCTGTTCTCTCTCTCCCCCGTATCCATCTTTCTCTCCACCGACCCTTCCTCTCTCCTTACTCTCTCTTTCGAGTTGGAATGGGAAACCATCATCTCTCTCCAACCAGAAGCAAACGAGTTTGGCCGCATTGATCCAGTTGATCAAGATCTTATACTGCCTCAAATATGAGTTCCTCTTCTAGATCGGCCACACTATAAGGAGATCCCGCAGTATATCCCGCAATTCTTTCTTGCATGTTCCTCTACTCCGCTCCTACACAAATCCCGCTGATCTCAGGTAACCATGCTCTCCTCTTCAAAGTCAAATCATGCGCTGCTTTGATCTAGAACATCTGACAGACTTGCAGTACATAGATGGCTACTTATAGGTTTTCCATACATGGATGCATTGATGTGATCCTTCTGTAGGTTCTAAACTGTTAAATTACACCAATATATAATGTTGTATATCCCTTTGTTGGAGGCCTCTGATCCAATCTCCTCATCCAAATCGAACATGTCCCTCTCTCCAGGATGTCTTTGGTTGCTGAACAAGAAGGGTTCCAAATTCTGACTCTGTTGTACTGGTGGCACAGTCTGACCTCACCGATGTAACAAGCGGAGTTCTTTCTAGCAATCACGCATCTATGGAAGCTAATTCGAGTACTTTTTCAACTGGTCAGATGCGGGAAAACAGGCAACTACATGTCAGCTATCTGATTGATTCACGTACAGTGCATGCACATACACAGATCATTATTTGCCTTCGGCCATAGATAGATTCTGCTCATATATTTTGGAGTGTATTATTGCAGGTTGACTAATTGTATTTTGAAAGCTAGCTTTATACATGGAGATCGATTCAGGCAACTACGCAGCAGGGAGCAAATGGATTCAGTTTTTGCCGATACCTTTCACTACAAAGTACGTCGCAGCTCAACGGATCATCTCAGTTAAAGTAAAGCCAAGCCCGGACCGAAACTTGAGTCATTTTGTAGGCATTCAACGGATCAGTATTCACATTTGCGAGGATCCAGGAGTACAGGCTCCAGCACTTTAAGCAAACAGCACAAGTGCTCCATGCCACTCCTCTCCAATTCTACCGAACTGTGTAGTACTTTCTCCCTGTTGCTTAAGTTGTTCTTATTCTGACTTCTCATGGTTCTTAAATTATACCCACTTGTGGTTACAGTAATTGTTTGTTTGCTAGAGGGTTGGACTAGGCCTTTCTGTCATCAATTATATGGATGGATTTTGTTCAATCTTACTGACAAAAAGACCCTTTCCCTTTTGGTGACATGAAAAAAAAACTGAGTGTCATGTGTGAGAGGAGAGAGGCAAATGATATGGCTCTTTATCATGTCGTGCCTGTCGCAACCATGTGTTAAAAAAAGTTTAAGTACAGGTATTGTATAATTTTCCTGATTTATACTTGAATCAATACAAACTGCACTATTGGATTCGGATTAGCCATGCATCTTCTATCCAAATATTTTCTACCGGTTTTCTATACTGTTTTTGAATCATGTTGTGAGAGTACGCATGTAGTTTGTATTGCTTACACTAACAGGACAACCAAGATTTGATGCAATTCTTGTACTCCTTACTTTTTCACTTGCGCCTTGAATAATCTTAAAAATTTAAGTTCCGTTGATCTGTGATATAAAAGTTCTGCTTTCTTTGTTTTCTGCAATTTAGGTCTAAAACAATGGTGTATTATTATACTTCAATGCAATTAGCCTATGGCACGCCAATAAGCTCAACAACAATGAACTTATGATGAAGAGGTCAAATGATTAGTCCAAGTTCATGTCATAGATAAAATGATTTGGACTACATGACATACAATTTTAAGGTAACATCTGCTTTAAATTACCATCCAGTTGAAGGCGATAAGATGCTTATTCTCTTCCGCATGAGATATAAAATCTCTAAAATATATCCTAATAATAGCAAGCTTCACATTTCCTAAAATTTCAACTCTTTCCAGAGGAGAAATGGCCAGAAGATTTACTAAGTAGTAATTTATTCTGCACCGACCCATATATGTTGTACTATGTATAGGTACAAACTTAACCTAGAGATGTGTGACCTGAGTGAACATCAACTTGCACCATGTTTGAGACATAAGGAAGAAAATTAACAGGCAATATCAAGATTCTTGATAGATACAGATAATGATGATGTGCACAAGGAGACAAAAAAATTCCAGAAAGCACATGGATAGAGATTGCTATATCAGTTCACATTGGATATATGTAACACTGTGTATGTAATCTTTTATAGGCTCGGAAAGATTTGCCAATACTTCAAGTTGATGAAATTTTTGTAAAAAGAAAGAGGAAAAGCAAGTCCAATACTTGGGTGATGAAAGAGATCAAAAGCAAATTTTGAACATGCATCAGACTTTTCTACTATGCTGCTCTATGCTTTTTAGTATCTATTGCATACCAAATTATATTTATAATTATTATTTTACAGTAGTTAAACACAAGTTTGGTCATGTTTTTTTGTAGAAACAAGTAACCAATGATAAACTAATTATGAACAACAATAAAATGACTAGAACAAATAACACATATTTTTGCACATTCTGATGGTAGTGAGGTTAAAGACTAATCCATATTCAAGGAATCAATACGTAAGAGAAAGCTTACAATAACTCGCATATGTGGCGTATTGGTAAAAATACCATCAAAAATATTGATGTTGCACATTGAGGACAAAAAGTGTAACCATGTAAGTTTTATTGGTGTATTTGCATGTTCTTTTATAATACTAGTTCCATAGCGGTGTTGATAAACAATCAGTGACCAAAGAATTTTGGAAGCCTAGAGCATCAAGACCTCGAAAGATAAGTGGCAGATTGATGGATATTTCGAAAAAAGGATGTAATATAGCGTATATGGGGAGTGTCGAATTATTTTCTTTACACATATACTTTATTGTTAATCCCTTTCATCTGTGTCATAAAGTTACTCCCTCCGTTTTTATTTAGTCTGCGTATTACCTTTAGTCAAAGTCAAGGTTTGTAAATTTTGACCAAATTTATAAAAATATATATTAACATATACAATAACAAATCAATACCATTAGATTTGTTATTGAAGGCACTTTCACATCATATAGATTTTTATAGTAAATGTTTGTACTTTTTTCTATAAAGTTGGTCAAATGTTACGAAGTTTGACCTCAGTCAACTTTAATATGCAGAGTAAATAAAAATGGAGGGAGTACTAATATGCCTCTTAGTCAAGAGCAGATGCTAGGTGTATATGTTGAGTGCCTGAAGAATTCAGTTCACCCGTTTTGCTTACTATATAAGGAGAGAGCATACGAAGGTAAAAAAGACTAAGTATGCAACGCTAGTACAAAATTACTTATGACAAAAATCTGCTATTCTCCACCGGCCATCTGCTCTCCTCGCCACCAAAAATATCATAGACAAAAGCTAGCAGATCATCGAAAAGTACAATGCTCTCCCAGGTCTCTACCCATTGCGCTATAGTCACATATAATGTTCAAGTCCAATTATACATTTGTTTAGATTACAAAATGACAATCTAATTAGATCAACTGGGCATTGATACTAATGACCATTCAAAATAAGGTACATCAACCAATAATCTGCATTGCCTACCCATAAGGTACACCAGCCAATAATTTAGAATAGAATTACATATTAGTTTTACAGCGAGGAGATATAGATAAGCATAAGTCATATGTCATTATACACACTGCTAAAACTGCAAATAGAAAACGTGATTTATGAAATATAGACGTGCAACAAGAATTAATCTCCCCGGGACAAAACGATAATTTTCTACATCCTAGAGTTCAACCAAATTTAAAGTTATACACTAAAGCTAAGTGTCTTATGCAACGTGCACACGTGGATTATATTAAGACAGATTTTTCAAAGCGTGAGATACTTTTAGAATTGCTATAAACCTATTAGTATGTGCACTAGAATAAATTGAGACTATTAAGTAACTAAAAAATCATGGTTTACTACTAATACATGATTCGTGCAAAAAACATTGCTCAAAGCTAAACATGCTCATTCTAGCCCGTGCGAATGCACGGGTTGGCGACTAGTAGGGGTTAATCATAAGTGGGATGCTTGTACAAGTAAGGGCAGTACCCAAGTACCGGTCCACCCACATATCAAATTATCAAAGTACCGAACGCGAATCATATGAACGTGATGAAAACTAGCTTGACGATAATTCCCAATGTGTCCTCGGGAGCTCCTTTCTCATTATTAGAAATTGTCCAGGCTTATTCTTTGCTACATAAAGGATTGGGCCACCTTGCTGCACTTTATTTACTTTATTTACTTGTTACTCGTTAGACATTCCGGTAGTCGATCGAGTGGTTGACCAGTCTCTCGCTATATCATGAGTCAGTTTTCGGCTTTCTCTAATGAGGTGCTCGCCAGGCCGAACCGGGGCACAATCGCAGTAGTTCTCCTGGTGCCACGTTAGCCGATGATACGGAACATAAGGCGGCAAAACACAGGAGCCGGGCAAACCCAACATTTGACCAAAGACATGATTCGGAGCTGATGCATATAAGGCCTAACTCGAGACGCCGAACACTCCTTGAGGTATTCGGTCTTTATGATAACGGGCAGAACAATGCCCTAAGCCCCTAGTGTCCATGTACGGGCGAGAACTTCTGGCGCGGCCGATGCCAAAATGCGAGCCTCCTCCTCGGTTATGGTAAGAAACCGGGGGATGTGTATCAACAAGAGACAGTAAGAAAGGTTTACACAGGGTCTTAATCTGAAAAGAATCCTTGCAACGGGTCCCTGCTGCACGTCTGCGCCTGTGTCTCCGTTGTGCTGTATCCTGGACGGGTGTAGCACGCTGTTCATCTGTAAAAGAGAAGAACTTAGTTTGGAGAGGTATCGTGCAAAAAATGTATTTAAAACAGAGTATGAAAAAATGAATAAGGTTGAGCTTTTATTGGCTCTCATTGTTTATGCGCACAGCCCCTTGTGAAGGGGTATGCGGCTAGGAAGCCCCTAGTTTATTTATGCCGGACTCGCCTAGCCGTGTCCGGGGTCTTGAACGACGTTTTAATGAGATGATGCCGCGTGGACCGGGCATTTTAAGTGTAAGAGATGCGTAATGCGGTATTGCGTTAAAGCGGGCGAAAGCTTCGCGTCCCAAGAGTGCCTGATGGCTATTTTTAAATGGGGCGATATGGAAGATTAGCTTTTCGCGACGGAAGTTGTCGGATGAACCAAACACAACTTCTAGTAGTAAGGAGCCCTTGCAATTGGCGTAAGGGCCTGGCGTCACTCCTTTGAAGGAAGTGCTGCTATGGCGAATTTTGGTAGGGTCTATCCCCATTCTGCGGATTGTGTCCGGATATAGCAGGTTTAAATCGCTGCCGCCATCCATTAGGACTTGTGTAAATTGTAGTCTGTTGATTATAGGATCCAATATCAAGGCAGTCCATCCTGCGTTTTGAATACTTCTGGAGTAATCCAGATGGTCGAAAGTAATTGGTTTTGTCATCCAATCTTGGGATTCCGCTGGGGTGGACCGTGCGGCATGTGCTTTGGTAGATGCCGCCCTATTTTTCCTTGTTATCACTTGAAGTGAGTTCACTGTTTTGACCTTTTGTGGGAAATTCTTTTGTTGTTCGGCGCTCTGCATGTGGGGTTCGTCGTCGTCCTCGCTTGGTGTGTCGAGCCCCTTGTGTTCGGCGTTAAGTCGGCCGGACTGCTTGAAGACCCAATAATCTCTGTGGGTGTGGTTTGCAGGCTTCCCGAGGGTACTATGAATTTGGTATATCTTATCCAAGATTTTGTTTAGGTTGGATAGCTCGTCACTGTTGTCCTTAAGAGGCAGTGTTTTGCTGTTCGGCCGAGAGCTTTTGAATCCGGCGTTGACCGCCGTGTTCTTTGGGCCATTTTCCTTATTCCGGCGCTGATCTTTTCTGCGTCGTGATTTACCATTTCCATCTCTGACCTCGGATGTACTCGGGTCGCTGGTGCTGCATCTTGCCAGCCAGCTATCTTCTCCCGCGCAAAAGCGGGTCATGAGGCTCGTTAGCATGGCCATTGTTCTTGGCTTTTCCTGGCCGAGGTGTCTGGCGAGCCATTCGTCTCGGACGTTATGTTTAAAAGCTGCTAAGGCTTTGGCATCCGGACAGTCGACTATTTGGTTCTTTTTAGTGAGGAACCTATTCCAAAATTTGCGTGCTGATTCTCCGGGCTGTTGAGTTATGTGACTTAAATCATCTGCATCCGGAGGGCGGACATAAGTCCCTTGAAAATTTGCTCGAAACGCATCCTCGAGCTCTTCCCAACTTCCAATGGTATTTTCTAGGAGGCTTTTGAGCCAATGCCGAGCTGGCCCTTTGAGCTTGAGGGGTAGGTATTTTATGGCATGGAGATCATCTCCTCTAGCCATATGTATGTGTAGGATGTAATCCTCAATCCAGACTCCGGGGTCTGTTGTTCCGTCATATGCCTCTATGTTTACAGGTTTGAATCCCGCTGGAAATTCATGATCCAGCACCTCATCGGTGAAACATAGTGGGTGTGCGGCGCCCCTGTATTTAGGTGTGCCGTTATCTTCAAATGCTCGGCGTGTTGTGCTGCTTCCTGGAGCCTTTTTTGGCCCATAGATGGACCTGACCGGGCCATCTTTTCTGCGAGGATCCTTATGTGGATCGTGTGCCGGCTTGTGTGCGGCGCCGCCTGCCGCTCTTAGCCTGTCATCTGGTCGTCTATCCGGCCAGGCGGCCTCTTTGTTTTTTGACTGTGGGGGCTCTACGGCTTCCTCGTCAAATTCGGGCAACAATTTGCGCTTCGGGTAACTCTTTGCTTGGTGACTATTTCCATATTTATCTGCGGTCTTGAGTACTTTGCTCCATCTCATTCTGAGTACGTCTTCCGCTGTTTTGAGCTTCCGCTTCTGCTTCTTCAAACTTCTTGTAGTGGCGACGAGCCTTTTGTGAAGGTTCTTATGCTCTGGTGATGTGTCCGGCATGAGATCGTCTGGACTATTGTTTTCGCCGGGGATGGGTTGCTTGGTTGCATGTTCGTCGTCCACTGGTTCGCCCTGCTCTACGGCTGGGTCGGTATGGGCGCTATTGTTATCAAGGCGGGATTTTGGGCGGCGCTTGCGTCGCCGTTTTGGTTGCTTTTTGGGGGAGTTATCCTTCACCGCTTCCCGTTGTTCCTCGTTATCGCTTCCTTTTGGTGTATCCACCATGTATACATCATGAGTTGAGGTGGCTTTCCAGTGCCCCGTAGGCGCTGGTTCTTGGTCGTCTCCGACATCATCGTCCATACCGTCGATGTCTTCGGAGTCGTAGTCTAGCATGTCGGTTAGATCGTCGACAGTGGCTACAAAGTGGGTGGTGGGTGGGCTTTGAATTTCTTCGTCGTCCGCATCCCATCCATCCTGGCCGCAGTCCGGCCAGGGCTCTCCTGATAATGAGAGATGCCTTAGCGAATTTAGGACGTTGCCGAAAGGTGAGTGTTGAAAGATGTCCACAGCGGTGAACTCCATGATTGGCGCCCAATCGGATTCGATTAGAGGGGGCGCAGGAGGTTCGGAGTCTAGCGAGGAGTCCGGCACCTCGGAGTCACGAGCTTCACAAGGGACAAGGTCAGTATTCGGCTCCATCGCCGTAGAGGTTGCAGCCCCTGAGGTGGTGTCTAGCCACCCATCCTCGATCTGCATAGTCGGCTCCGAATTGAGGATCGGAGCGGACTCATGTGCGGCCTCCAGGGCACTGTCCGGCAGCAGAGCTAAGTCATGCCCATCATGACAGTGCGGCGCGCTCGGCTGTGGCTCGAATCCATCGAAGATCAAGTCTTCGCGGATGTCGACCGTGAAGTTCAGACTTCCAAATCTGACCTGATGGCCAGGGGCGTAGCTTTCGATCTGCTCTAGATGGCCAAGCGAATTGGCCCGCAGTTCAAAGCCGCCGAATACGAAGATCTGTCCGGGGAGAAAAGTCTCACCCTGGACCATGCCGTTGTTGATGATCGAAGGAGCCATCAAGCCTGTCGGTGACGACACAGAGGAACTCTCAATGAAAGCACCAATGTCGGTGTCAAAACCGGCGGATCTCGGGTAGGGGGTCCCGAACTATGCGTCTAGGCAGATGGTAACAGGAGACAAGGGACACGATGTTTTTACCCAGGTTAGGGCCCTCTCGATGGAGGTAAAACCCTACTCCTGCTTGATTGATATTGATGATATGGGTAGTACAAGAGTGGATCTACCACGAGATCAAGGAGGCTAAACCCTAGAAGCTAGCCTATGGTATGATTGTTGCAATAGCTGTTGTCCTACAGACTAAAACCCTCCGGTTTATATAGACACCGGAGAGGGCTAGGGTTACACAGAGTTGGTCACAATGGTAGGAGATCTACATATCTGTATTGCCAAGCTTGCCTTCCACGCCAAGGAAAGTCCCATCCGGACACGGGATGAAGTCTTCAATCTTGTATCTTCATAGTCTTGGAGTCCGGCCGATGATGATAGTTCGGCTATCCGAACACCCCCTAGTCCAGGACTCCCTCAAAAGGTCTTACCTTTATCTTTGAAGGGAGATGCATTGACATGGTATAGGCTATGTGACGATACGAGATCTTGGAATTATAAGCGATCGAAGTTGGAATTTCACCAGAAGTTCTATCCTATGCTTCTTGTTCATCATGATCGTAATTACATATATAATTTCTGGCCTCGTGAAGGAGAAAGCATCGCTCAAGCTTGGGGGAGGCTTAAGTCAATGTTATATTCATGGCCCAATCATGAGCTCTCTCGGGAAATGATTATTCAGAACTTTTATGCTCGGCTTTCTCTTGATAATCACAACCTGCTCGATACTTCATGTGCTGATTGTTATATGCTAAAGTCTATTGATTTCAAATGGTACTTATTGGAAAGAATTAAACGCAACTCTGAAGATTGGGGTTTCAACGATGGTAAGGAGTCAGGTATGACACCTAAGTTTGATTATGTTAAATATTTTATGGATACCGATGCTTTTCGTGGATTTAGCGCTAAGTATGGACTTGACTCTAAGATAGTAGCTTCTTTCTGTGAATCTTTTGCTTGTCACGTTGATCTCCCTAAAGAGAAGTGGTTCAAATATAATCCTCCTGTTGAAGTGAAAGTAGTTGCACCTATTACAGTCGAAGAAAAGACTATTACCTATAGTGATCCTATTGTTCCTACTACTTATGTTGAAAAACGTCCTTTTCCTGTTAGGATAAAAGATCATGCTAAAGCTTCGACTGTTGTTCGTAAGAGTAATACTAGGACTTATACACCTCCTGAGCAAATCAATGTTGAACCTAGTATTGCTATGGTTAAAGATCTCTTGGATGATGATTTAGATGGGCATGTTATTTATTTCTGTGGTGAGACTGCTAATATTGCTAGACTAGATACTAAGACACGTAGACCTATCGTAGGCATGCCTGTTATTTCTGTTAAAATAGGAGATCATTGTTATCATGACTTATGTGATATGGGTGCTAGTGCTAGTGCTATACCTTATACCTTATATCAAGAAATTATGCATGACATTGCACCCATTGAATTAGAAGACATTGATGTTACCATTAAGCTTGCTAATATGGATACCATTAAACATGTTGGGATTGTTAGAGATGTTGAAGTTTTGTGTGGGAAGGTTAAATACCCTGCTAATTTTCTTGTTCTCGGTTCCCCACAAGATGATTTTTGTCCCATTATTTTCGGTAGACCCTTCTTGAATACAACTAGTGCTACGATTAATTGTGAAAAGAATATGGTCACCGTTGGCATAGATGGTATGTCTCATGAGTTTAATTTTGCTAAGTTTAGTAGACAACCTCGTGATAGGGAACCACCTAGTAAGGATGAGATTATTGGTCTTGCTTCCATTGTTGTTCCTCCAACTGATCCCTTAGTACAATATTTGCTAGACCATGAAAACAATATGTTTATCAAGGAAAGAAAGGAAATAGATGAAGTGTTCCTTAAACAGGAACCTATGCTGAAACATAACCTTCCCGTTGAAATTCTTGGGGATCCCCCTCCACCCAAGGGTGATCCCGTGTTTGAACTCAAACCATTACCTGATAATCTTAAGTATGCTTATCTTGATGAAAAGGAAATATATCCTGTTATTATTAGTGCTAACCTTTCAGAGAAGAAGAAGAAAGATTATTGAAAACTCTGAAGAAGCACCGAGCAGCTATTGGATATACTCTGGATGATCTTAAGGGCATTAGTCCCACATTATGCCAACACAAAATTACAGTGGAAAAAGATGCCAAACCAGTTAGAGATCCTCAAAGACGATTAAATCCCAAGATGAAGGAAGTGGTAAGAAAGGAGATACTAAAGCTCCATGAGGCAGGTATTATTTATCCCGTTGCTGATAGTGAATGGGTAAGCCCAGTTCATTGCGTTCCTAAAAAGGGAGGTATTACCGTTGTTCCTAATGATAAAGATGAATTGATCCCGCAAAGAATTATTACAGGTTATAGGATGGTAATTGATTTCCGTAAGTTAAATAAAGCTACTAAGAAAGATCATTACCCTTTACCTTTTATTGATCAAATGCTAGAAAGACTATCCAAACACACACATTTCTGCTTTCTAGATGGTTATTCTGGCTTCTCTCAAATACATGTGTCAGCGAAGGATCAATCTAAAACTACTTTTACTTGTCCTTTTGGTACTTTTGCTTATAGGCATATGCCTTTTGGTTTATGTAATGCACCTGCTACCTTTCAAAGATGCATGATGGCTATATTCTCTGATTTTTGTGAAAAGATTTGTGAGGTATTCATGGATGACTTTTCCGTTTATGGATCCTCTTTTGATGATTGTTTAAGCAACCTTGATCGAGTTTTGTAGAGATGCGAAGACACTAGTCTCGGCCTGAATTGGGAAAAGTGTCACTTTATGGTTAATGAAGGCATTGTCTTGGGGCACAAGATCTCCGAGAGAGGTATTGAAGTTGACAAAGCCAAGGTTGATGCTATTTAAAAGATGCCATGTCCCAGGGACATAAAAGGTATAAGAAGTTTCCTTGGTCATGCCGGTTTTTATAGGAGGTTCATTAAGGACTTTTCTAAAATCTCTAGGCCTCTGACTAATTTATTGCAAAAAGATATTCCTTTTGTCTTTGATGATGATTGTGTAGAAGCATTTGAAATACTTAAGAAAGCTTTGGTCACTGCACCCATCGTTCAGCCACCTGATTGGAATTTACCTTTTGAAATTATGTGTGATGCTAGCGATTATGCTGTAGGTGTTGTTCTAGGGCAAAGAGTCGATAAGAAATTGAATGTTATCCAGTATGCTAGTAAGACTCTTGATACTGCCCAGAGAAATTATGCTACTACTGAAAAAGAGTTCTTAGCAGTTGTGTTTGCATGTGATAAGTTTAGACCTTATATTGTTGATTCTAAAGTTACTATTCACACTAACCATGCTGCTATTAAATATCTTATGGAAAAGAAAGATGCTAGGCCTAGGCTCATTAGATGGGTTCTCTTGCTCCAAGAATTTGATTTGCATATTATTGATAGAAAGGGAGCTGAGAACCCCGTTGCAGACAACTTGTCTAGGTTAGAGAATCTTCTTGATGACCCACTACCTATTGATGATAGCTTTCCTGATGAACAATTAGCGGTCGTTAATGCTTCTCGTACTGCTCCTTGGTATGCTGATTATGCTAATTACACTGTTGCTAAATTCATAGCGCCTAGCTTCACATACCAGCAAAAGAAAAAGTTCTTTTATGATTTAAGACATTACTTCTGGGATGACCCACACCTTTATAAAGGAGTAGATGGTGTTATTAGACGTTGTGTGCCTGAGCATGAACATGAACAAATCCTACGCAAGTGTCACTCTGAATCTTATGGAGGACACCACGCTGGAGACAGAACTGCACACAAGGTACTACAATCTAGTTTTTATTGGCCCACTCTCTTCAAAGATGCTCGTAAGTTTGTCTTATCTTGTGATGAATGTCAAAGAATAGGTAACATTAGTAGACGTCAAGAAATGCCTATGAATTATTCTCTTGTTATTGAACCATTTGGTGTTTGGGGCTTTGATTATATGGGACCTTTTCCTGCCTCTAATGGTTATACACATATTTTAGTTGCTGTTGATTACGTTACTAAGTGGGTAGAAGCTATTCCAACTAGTAGTGCTGATCATAACACTTCTATTGAAATGCTTAAAGAAGTTATTTTTCCGAGGTTTGGAGTCCTTAGATATCTTATGACTGATGGTGGTTCACACTTTATTCATGGTGCTTTCCGTAAGATGCTTGCCAAGTATGATGTCAATCATAGAATCGCATCTCCTTATCATCCGCAGTCTAGTGGTCAAGTAGAGTTGAGCAATAGAGAGCTCAAATTAATTTTGCAAAAGACTGTGAATAGATCTAGAAAGAATTGGTCCAAAAAACTTGATGATGCATTATGGGCCTATAGAACTGCATACAAAAATCCTATGGGTATGTCTCCATATAAAATGGTTTACGGAAAAGCATGCCATTTACCTCTTGAACTTGAACATAAGGCATATTGGGCTATTAAAGAGCTCAACTATGACTTCAAACTTGCCGGTGAGAAGAGGTTGTTTGATATTAGCTCACTTTATGAATGGAGAACTCAATCCTATGAGAATGCCAAGCTATTCAAAGAAAAAGTCAAACGCTGGCATGATAAGAGGATACAAAAGCGTGAGTTTAACGTAGGAGATTATGTGTTATTATTCAACTCTCGTTTAAGATTTTTTGCAGGAAAACTTCTCTCAAAATGGGAAGGTCCCTACGTTATTGAGGAGGTTTATCGTTCTGGTGCCATAAAAATCAACAACTTCGAAGGCACAAATCCGAGGGTGGTAAATGGTCAAAGAATTAAACATTATATCTCAGGTAATCCTATCAATGTTGAAACTAATATTATTGAAACTGTAACCCTTGAGGAATACATAAGGGACACTTTCCAGAATGTTCCAGACTTCAAAAAGGAATAGGTATGTGGTACGGTAAGTAAACCGACTCCAAAACAACTCCAATGGCAATTTTTATCAGTTTTGGAATATTTAAGAATTTTAGGAAGAAAGAAGTAGTCCGAAAGGGACACAAGGCCCCCACGAGAGTGGAGGGAGCCCCCCTACTAGGCGCGCCCCCTGTCTCGTGGGCAGCTCGTGTGCCTCCCAGACTGTGTTTTCTTGCACGTTACGTATTTCGGTCGGTAAAAATTCATTATATATACTCCCGAAGGTTTTGACCACCGTATCACACAAATATCCTCTGTTTTCGCTTCGAGCTGTTTCTGTTTCAGATCAAGAGCACCATGACGTCGCCCTCCTCCAGCAACGAAGACAAGGATGCTTGGCTATTAAAGATAGAGCTGAAAAGAGAAGAACCATAAGAGATCAACAAGGATGAAGGGATCAAGAAGGCCATGGAGGTCCAAGCTCTGGTGGAGAAAGAAGAAGACATCCCTCAACCTTTACCTAACCTCTTTACTCCAACAGAGATTGAAGCTTTCAAGCTGATTGAGTTAGCTCGCATACAGAAAAAATATCTCACACAGGAGAATATTCTATTGAAGGATCATATTGCTGGGATCAAGGGCATTATCCGCAAGTTGGAGGAGCTTTTACGCTCAATGTGCGATTATCCACCGTCTTCATCACCACCTCCATCACCTCCGAGGACATAATTACATGGGTATGGGCACTCCCCTTGGCAAACTGCCTAGCTTGGGGGAGGTGCCCCGGTATCGTATCACCATCACACTCCTATCTTTACCGTTTTATTTAGTTTGATCCTTTTAGTAGTATCTTGATCTAGTAGATTGAAGTTTTGTTATCAAGTAATTTTGAGTTTTGCTTTGTGATCTCTTTTTCTAATCGAGTCCGTGAGCTATCTATAATAAAGATTAGTGTTGAGTCAAGGGTTTTGCTATGTTGCTATGATCTTGAGGAAGTAGAAAGAATAAAAGAGTTCGTATTGATCTTATGGATAGTGATAACTTCACACATAGAAAGTATGAGGCATAAAAATTGTTGAGAGTTGATGAATGTAGTTTTGGTCATCGTTGCAATTAATAGGAAGTGATAAGGAAAGAGGGGTTCACATATAGATATATTATCTTGGACACCTTCTATAATTGGGAGCACTCATTAAGTATGACATGCTAAAAGAGTTGACGTTGGACAAGGAAGACAACATAATAGTTTATGTTTTCCGACATCTCAGTTAAAGTATATTGTCATTGACCTTCCAAACATGTTGAGCTTTCCTTTCCCCCTCATGCTAGCCAAATTTCTTGCACCAAGAAGAGATACTACTTGTGCTTCCGAATATCCTTAAACCCAGTTTTGCCATGAGAGTCCACCATACCTACCTATGGATTGAGTAAGATCCTTCAAGTAAGTTGTCATGTTGCAGGCAATAAAAATTGCTATCTAAATATGTATGACTTATTAGTGCAGAGAAAATAAGCTTTGTACGATCTTGTTGTGGAAGTAATAAAAGCGACGGACTGCATAATAAAGGTCCACGTACAAGGGGCAATATAAAGCGACGTTCTTTTGCATTAAGATTTTGTGCATCAACCCTAAACGCACATGACAACCTCTGCTTCCCTCTTCGAAGGGCCTATCTTTTGCTTTATGTTTTTACTTTATGCTTGAGTCAAGGTGATCCTCACCTTTCCCTTTTTCATTTTATCCTTTGGCAAGCTCCTCGTGTTTGAAAGATCATGATATATATATCCAATTGGATGTAAGTTAGCATGGGCTATTATTGTTGACATCACCTAAAGGTGAATACGTTGGGAGGCAACACAATAAGCCCCTGTCTTTCTTAGTGTCCGGCTGAAACTCAATAACCACAAGTATTGCGTGAGTGTTAGCAATTATAGAGGGTACAAGATAGTTGAGTATGTGAACTTGCTGAAAAGCTCTTGCAATTGCTTCAATGACTGATATTATAGTTTGTTAGTTCCCAATGAAGTTTTTGAACCATACTTGACATTGTGAATTGATTGTTACTTGAGCATAAGAAATCATATGACAAAATCTATTTATGTTGCTGTTATAATAATGATCATGATGCCCTCATGTCCGTATTTTATTTTTATCGACACCTCTATCTCTAAACATGTGGACATATTTTTCGATTTCGGCTTCCGCTTGAGGACAACCGAGGTCTAAGCTTGGGGGAGTTGATACGTCCATTTTGCATCATGCTTTTATATCAATATTTATTGCATTATGGGCTGTTATTACACATTGTATCTCAATACTTATGGCTATTCTCTCTTATTTTACAAGGTTTACCATGAAGAGGGGGGATGCCGACAGTTGGAATTCTGGCTGGAAAAGGAGCAAACATTGGAAACCTATTGTGCACTGCTCCAAAAGTCCTGAAACTCCACGAAACATCTTTTTGGAATTTATAAGAATTATTGAGCGAAAGAAATACACCAGGGGGCCCACACCCTATCCAGGAGAGAGAGGAGGGCGCGCCCCCCCTATAGGGCGCGCCCCTATCTCCTGACCCCCCTGGTGGACCTCCGGTGTCCATCTTCTGCTATATCAGAGCTTTTACCCTGGAAAAAATCATGGGCAAGATTACGGGACGAAACTCCGCCGCGACGAGGCGGAACCTTGGCGGAACCAATCTAGGGCTCCGGCGGAGCTGTTCTGCCGGGGACACTTCCCTCCGGGAGTGGGAAATCATCACCAACGTCATCACCAATGATCCTCTCATCGAGAGGGGGTCAATCTCCATCAACATCTTCACCAGCACCATCTCCTCTCAAAATCCTAGTTCATCTCTTGTATCCAATCTTGTATCAAAACCACAAATTGGTACCTGTGGGTTGCTAGTAGTGTTGATTACTCCTTGTAGTTGATGCTAATTGGTTTACTTGGTGGAAGATCATATGTTCAGATCCTTTATGCATATTATTACTCCTCTAATTATGAACATGAATATGCTTTGTGAGTAGTTACGTTTGTTCCTGAGGACATGGGTGAAGTCTTGCTATTAGTAGTCATGTGAATTTGGTATTCGTTCGATATTTTGATGAGATGTATGTTGTCTTTTCCTCTAGTGGTGTTATGTGAACGTCGACTACATGACACTTCACCATTATTTGGGCCTAGAGGAAGGCATGGGGAAGTAATAAGTAGATGATGGGTTGCTAGAGTGACAGAAGCTTAAACCCTAGTTTATGCGTTGCTTCGTTAGGGGCTGATATGGATCCATATGTTTAATGCTGTGGTTAGGTTTACCTTAATAATTCTTTTGTAGTTGCAGACGCTTGCAATAGGGGTTAATCATAAGTGGGATGCTTGTCCAAGTAAGGGCAATACCCAAGTACCGGTCCACCCACATATCAAATTATCAAAGTATCGAACGCGAATCATATGAACGTGATGAAAACTAGCTTGACGATAATTCCCAATGTGTCCTCGGGAGCTCCTTTCTCCTTATTAGAAATTGTCCAGGCTTATCCTTTGCTACATAAAGGATTGGGCCACCTTGCTGCACTTTATTTACTTTATTTATTTTTTACTCATTACTATTTATCTTATCACAAAACTATCTATCACCTACAATTTCAATGCTTGCAGAGAAAACCTTACCTAAAACCGCTTATCATTTCCTTCTGCTCCTCGTTGTGTTCGACACTCTTACTTGTCGAAAGGACTACGATTGATCCCCTACACTTGTGGGTCATCACCCACCATAAGCAAATCATAAACATATTGAAAACCCTACATCGGGAATCCCTCACGCTTGTGCGACACGGAGGGCACAATAGGACAGCACCAATAATAAAACATGCAACTCAAACCAATCATAGCAATTCATGAATCACCGATAGGACAACAAAAATCTACTCAGACATCATAGGATGGCAACACATCATTGGAAAATAATATGAAGCATAAAGCACCATGTTCAAGTAGAGGGTACAGCGGGTTGCGGGAGAGTGGACCGCTAGATATAGATGGGGGAAGGTGATGGAGATGTTGGTGAAGATGGCGGAGGTGTTGGTGAAGATTGCGGTGATGATGATGGCCCCCGGCAGCGCTCCGGCGCCACCGGAAGCAAGGGGGAGAGAGGCCCCCCCTTCTTCTTCTTCTTCCTTGACCTCCTCCCTAGATGGGAGAAGGGTTTCCCCTCTGGTCCTTGGCTCCCATGGCTTGGGAGGGGCGAGATCCCCTCCGAGATTGGATCTATCTCTCTGTTTCTGCATTCTCAGATTCTGCCCCTTCACCGTTTCTTTTATACACGGAGCTCCATAACTCTGATTGGGGTGAATCTTTCGCCCAGATCTTTCTTGTAAAATTAGCTTTCTTGCGGCAAAGGAAGAGCGTCAACCGCCTTACAGGGGGCCCAGGAGAGTCCAGGGCGCGCTTGGCTCCCTGGGGTGCGCCCCTATCTCCTGGCCCCCTCGGGCACCGTCTCGCGTTGATTTTACTTCCCAAAAATCACAAATATTCCAAAATAATTCTCCGTCCATTTTTATCCCGTTTGGACTCCATTTGATATTGGGTTTCTGCAAAACAAAAAACATGCAACAGACAGGAACTGGCACTGGCACTTGATCAATATGTTAGTCCCAAAAATAATATAAAAAGTTGCCAAAAGTATATGAAAGTTGAAGAATATTGGCATGGAACAATAAAAAATTATAGATACGACGGAGACATATCAAACAACGGCGGAAATAGTGAAGACAATGCAAAGTTGAAGAATTTGACAAACTGAGGAATTTCAAAAATGAAGAAAAACTCAAATTGAAGATTTTCAACTATGGTTGGTGGCGTAACCCACCGTATAAGAAAGCTGATTTCAGACACCGCGTACAATTCTCATAGGGTTCTGAGAATCAAATTCTTCATTAATTTCTTCACACTTAGAGGGTTAGTCTTCATTGATTGAAGAAAAACGTTACTTTGTGTGTTGCACATCTAAGTCATGAAGTCAGCATAAGTGTTAGGATGTGTGTCCTTTTCAAAGAACATTCGAAAATTCTAGGATATTTAGCTCACACCGCAACTTGTTAAATCTCTTCTCATCCAAGGGCTTAGTGAAGATATTGGCCAACTGGTCTTCAGTGCTTGCGTGGTCGATGGATATGTCGCCTTCAACACATGATCACGAAGAAAATGATGACGCATCTAGATAGCGCTCTCATTGTCACAGTAGAGAGGCACATTCTTCACATTGATGCCATAGTCCTTGAGTGTTTGCTTCATCCATAGTAATTGAGCGCAGCAAGATCCAGCAGCAATGTACTCAACTTCTGCAGTGGAGAGTGATACACAGTTCTGCTTCTTCGAGGACCAACATACCAAGGATCGTCCGAGGAAATGACATGTTCCTGACATTGACTTGCGGTCCACCCGATCGCCAGCATAGTCAGAGTCTGAATATCCAATGAGATCAAAGGAAGAGCCCTTGGGATACCATAATCCAAGTGTTGGTGTGTGAGCTGGATATCAAAGAATATGCTTCACATCCTTATGGTGTGATTCCTTCGGTGTAGCTTGAAATCGGGCACACATGCAAACACTAAGCATAATATCCGGCCTAGATGCACATAGGTACAATAATGAGACAATCATGGAACGGTATACCTTTTGATCGAACTCTTTACCATTTTCATCAGTGCATAGATGGCCATTTGTGGGCATAGGAATTTTGACACCTTTGCAGTCTTGCATGCCGAATTTCCTCAACACATCCTTGAGGTATTTCTCCTGAGATATGAATATGCCATTGTATTGTTGACGAATTTGAAGACCTAAGAAGAATTTCAATTCTCCCATCATAGACATTTGATATTCTTCACTCATCATATAGGCAAATTCATCACCGTAACGTTGGTTAGTACAGCCAAAGATAATATCATCAACATATATTTGGCACACGAATAATTCATCATCATATGATTTGGTGAAAAGAGTTGGGTCAAGTGAACCGGGTTTGAAGCCTTTCTTCATGAGGAATTCCTTCAGTGTGTCGTACAATGCCCGAGGTGCTTGCTTGAGGCCATAGAGGGCCTTGTTGAGTCCGTAGACGTGATCTGGAAATTTTGGATCCTCAAAACCTGGTGGTTGAGCAACATATACTTCTTCCTCAAGCTTACCATTGAGGAATGCACTTTTCACATCCATTTGTTGTAAGATGATATATTATGATGGTTAGCATAAGCAAGCAATATGCGAATAGCCTCAAGTCTAGCAACAGGTGCAAAAGTTTCATCGAAATCAATTCCTTCAACCTGTGTGTAGCCTTGAGCTACAAGACGAGCCTTATTCCTCACCACGAGGCCATTTTCGTCTTGTTTGTTGCAGTAGATCCATTTGGTACCGATGATGTTGTGCTTGCGTGGGTCTGGTCGCTTGACAAGCTCCCACACATTGTTGAGCTCGAATTGATGCAATTCATCTTGCATGGCTTGAATCCACTCGGATTCCATGAATGCTTCATCTACTTTAGTGGGCTCTATGATAGAGACAAATGCAAAATGCCCACAAAAGTTAGATAAATGTGATGCTTTTGAGCGCATGAGGGGACCTAGTGCATGAACGTCATCGATGATCTTCTCGACTTGCACTTCATTTGCAATGCGAGGATGTCCGGCTTGACGACTTTGCTTAGGCCCAGCAGTTTCTTCAGGACCAGTTTCTTCAGCACCAGCATGATTTTCTTCACGATCAGGAATGATTTCTTCAGCAATTTCTTTGGTAGGGATGACATCCTCAGTAGCTTTGAACTTGATGGATTCCTCAGGTGACATTTCATCTAGCACAGGAGGTAGGTGCTCTCTTTGAGAGCCATTAGTTTCATCGAACCGCACATCTACAGTTTCAGCTACCTTGTGGTGAACGGTGTTGAAGACTCTGTAGGTGTGCGAGTCCTTTCCGTAACCAAGCATAAAACCCTCATGTGCTTCCAGTGCAAATTTAGAGTGATGGTGAGAATCTCTAATCTAGCATTTAGCATCGGAAACGTTGAAATAACTTACATTGGGTTTCTTGTCAGTGAGGAGTTCGTATGAGGTCTTTTTGAAGAATTTGTGAAGATATACCCTGTTGATGACATGGCATGCAGTATCAATTGCTTCAGGCCAGAAGCGCTCAGCTATCTTGTATTCATCAAGCATAGTGCAAGCCATCTCAACAAGAGTCCTGTTCTTGCGCTCCAAGACGCCATTCTACTGAGGAGTATAAGGAGCAGACAATTCATGAGTAATACCAAGCATATCGAGATATTGATTGAGGCCAGTGTTCTTGAACTCGGTTCCATTATCACCTCTGATATGCTTGATCTTCACACCGAAGTATGTGGAAGCCCTTGAGGAAAGTCGTCTAAAGACTTCCTGCACTTCTTTTTTGTAAGTGATGATATGCACCCATGTGTAACGAGAATAGTCATCAACTATGACAAAACCATATAATTATGCAGAACTAGTGAACGTGGCATAATGAGTAGGGCCAAATAGATCCATATGAAGTAATTCAAAGGGACGGGAAGTGGTCATGATAGTCTTCGCGGGATGTTTGGCTCTAGTTATCTTTCCAGCCTCACAAGCCCCACAAAGATGATCTTTGAGGAATTTTACACGCTCGATGCCAATGACGTGCTTCTTCTTCGCGAGTGTATGCAAGTTCCTCATCCCAGCATGACCAAGTCGTCAATGCCATAACCAGCATTCTGAAGCTTTTGCGAGTAGACATGTGGCAGGCTGTGGTCCTGCAGAGAAATCAACAATATACAAGTCTCCTTTCCTAAAGCCTTCGAAGACTTTGGAGTTGTCAGATTCCATTAGCACAAGGCAATGAAATTTGCCAAAGACAACAACCATATCAAGATCACAAAGCATTGAGACTGACATAAGATTGAATCCTAAGGACTCAACAAGCATGACTTTGTCCATGTGTTTATCCTTTGAGATTGCAACCTTACCTAGACCCAATACCTTGCTTTTGCCTTTGTCAGCGTAGGTGATATGCTTCAGATGAGATGGTGACAAATCAGTATCCATCAGCAAGCTTCTGTCACCAGTCATCTGATTTGTACATCCACTGTCGAGGACCCACTCAGTAGCTTTGGGTTGTTCATCCTGCAGATGAATGAGTGCAACTTACGAACCCATATACTTCATCAGTGAGGAATATGACATCAATTTCATCAACAGTAACAAGTATAGCAATATGAGGACGTGAGAAATGAATGATTCATTTCTTCATTGTTTAGCTTGCGTCCTTTCAAGCACATTCAGGTCTCCAGCAAATTCTTCAGACGATCAAGTTCGTCTGGAGACCTGACCCTGGATAAGAGATTAGTTCTTTTTTTCACCACCCACATCTGGAGGGGTGGCAAAGAGTTCATCATTCTGCGAGCTCCATAAGAAAATGATGGCATAGAAACTAGTGCATTTCGTTTCACAGAAGAGTAAGCATAGGAATAAGCAGAGAAATTCTTCGAGGACTTATGAACATAATGGTTTGAAGAATAATGCACATATTCATGGCCCTTAGACTTTCCCTGAGAAACCGAAGTGTTAGCACGATGATGTTCATATGAGGATTTTGATCCATGTGAGGAATTTGATCCACGTGAAGAATTTGGTCCATATGAGGAGTTGGATCCATATGAAGAGTTTGGTCCATATGAAGAATTTGATCTGGGGTTCCTATTCTTCAAGGGTGGTGTCATGATGACGTTCACCTGAAGATTTTCAAGGCAACTTTTAGGAACCCAGATTTTCTTCATAGGGGGACCGTTCCTGCAGTTAGTACCAATATATCGAGCAACTACTTCACCATTCTGATTTTTGAATAGTTTGTAGTTGGAGTCAAATGACTCATCAGACGAATATGAGGAATCAGAGGTAAAGCCAGATAAATTGCATGGATCTGCAGGAGGTCCTTTCGCAGCAACCCATGAGGTTTTGGGGTACTGCTCAGGTTTCCAGTAGGTTCCATCAGCATTGAGTTTCCTCTCAAAGGCGATTCCCTCTTTCCTAGGGTTCCTGTTCAAGATCTTCTTTTTGAGCACATCACAAAGAGTCTGATGCCCTTTGAGGCTTTTGTAAATGCTTGTCACATACAATTCCTTCAGCCTTGCATTATCGTCAGTGATACATGTGGTATCCTCAGATGAGGAATTGGTGACCACAGAGATGGTTGAAGAATTTGCAGCAATAGAAGCATTTGAGAACATTCAGGTGATGAATTAGCAGATTCATGCTCAATGCATTTAAGACATGGTGGAACAAATTCTTCCTAGGCGGAACTGATTTGTTGAGCAAGCAATGAATTGTTTTCCTTCCGAAGATCTTCATAACTCACTTTTAACGTCTCAAGATCTTGCTTTCTCTGAAGAAATTCATAAGAAAGCGTCTCATGATCAGTTAAGAGAGTGTTATGATGATTTTGAAGGTTGTCAAACCAAGTTTGAAGTCTCTGAAGATTATCTGTCAGAGTCTTAGTTCGATTCAATTCCTCACCCATCAGGTCATCGCTTCTGCCTAGTTGATTTTGAATCTTTTCTAAAGCCTTCTGTTGTTTAACAATAATTTTAGCCAGTTTTGAATAGCTGGGCTTAAGATTGTCATCAGATCCGTCCTCACTAGAGTCAGAGGGGGAATGCTTGAGTACCTTGGCACCTTTTGCCATGAAGCAATAGGTCGGAGCATAGTCATTGTTGCCCTTGTTAGCAGAGTCAGAGAAGTCATTTTCTTCAGCGTTGAAGATGGACTTGCTGACGTATGCAGTAGCGAGGGCTAGGCTAGCCACACCAGAGTTAGACTCCTTAGATTCCTCCTCTTCCACATTATCCTCAGATTCCGCTTCAGAGTCCTTTTCCTTGCCAATGAATGCCCGGGCCTTCTTGGAGCTGCTCTTCTTGTGAGATGAAGACTTTGAGGATTTCTTCTTCTTCTTTGAATCATCAGAGTCATCATCCTTGTACTTCTTCTTTGATTCCTTTTCCCACAGAGGACAATCAGACATGTAGTGACCAGGTTTCTTGCATTCGTGGCAAGTTCTCTTCTTGTAGTCACGGGATGAGGAATCATCATTTCTTGAAGACTTTCCAAAACGGCCACGGCGAGAGAACTTCTGGAATTTCCTCCCGAGCATTGCTAGCTCCTGGCTCAGTTCTTCAGGATCACCAAGGCTGCTACCAGAATCCTCAGCTTCAGACTCAGATACTGCCTTGGCCTTCAGTGCACGTGATCTTCCGTAGCTCGATCCATAGAGATCTCTCTTTTCAGCAAGCTGGAACTCATGAGTATTTAGCCTCTCGAGGATATCAGCGGGATCAAGTGACTTATAATCAGCTCGTTCTTGAATCATCAGTGTGAGGGTATCAAATGAGGTGTTAAGTGATCTCAGCAATTTCTTCACCACCTCATGATCGGTGATATCAGTGGCATCAAGTGCTTGAAGCTCATTTGAGATGTCAGTGAGGCGATCGAAGGTTTGCTGAACATTTTCATTGTCGAGTCTTTTGAAGCGGTTGAAGAGATTGTGAAGAACATCAAGTCGGGAGTCACGTTGAGTTGAAACTCCTTCATTGACCTTGGACAACCTGTCCCAAATCAGCTTAGCAGTTTTCAAAGCACTCACTCTGCCGTACTGGCCTTTGCTCAGATAGACACATATGATATTCTTCGCTTGAGAATCGAGTTGCTTGAATCTCTTCACATCGGTAGCATTCAGAGACGGAGACCGAGGGAACGCCATTTTCCACAACGTACCAGAGATCGTTATCAATTTCCTCAAGATGCATATGCATCTTGTTCTTCTAGTAGGGGTAGTCCGTCCCGTCAAAGGTAGGACACCCAGCCGAGACCTTGATCATACCTGCAGTCGACATAACTAAAACTCCAGACGGTTTAACCAAAATCACACAGAACAAGGGAGTACCTTGCTCTGATACCAATTGAAAGTGCGTTACGTCGAATAGAGGGGGGGGGGGTGAATAGGCGATTTAAGAAATCTTCACTGAGGAATTTCAAGGCGAGGAAATTCCTAAGCGAAGAACTACTTGCAGCAGAATAAGTACTCAGGTATAAGCAAAACAGAGTAACAACATAGTCATCATGATGAAATGAAAGACAAGCACTGAGTACAGAAAGCGTAAACACAGGATAAGCAGGATGAAGACAAACATATTGAAGAATTTGGATTGAGGAAATAGAGAAAGTCTTCAGTCAATGTCTTCAAGCAGTAATGATTAGGTACATCAACACATAACTGAGGAAATGAAAGGTTGAGGAAATAGAACTAGTTGCCTTGTGAAGGCAATGATTTGTTCGACCAGTTCCAACTGTTGTGACAGTTGTACGTCTGGTTGGAGCGGCTGAGTATTTAAACTCGAGGACACATAGTCCCGGACACACAGTCCTCACCGTATTATCCTTGAGCTAAGATCACGCAAATCTCGCCCAACAGTAGTGGTAAGTCTTCATAGGTGACTTCCAAACCTTCATAGACTAGGTCACTTGGCAATCCACAATTCCTCTTGGATGCTCAGACCATGACGCCTAACCGTCTGGAGGATACACAGTCCTCAAAGGTAACAAGCATCGGTTCCACACAGGAACAATCTCTTCAGTGATGCTCAATCACTTTGGGGTTTGTATGTTTGGGTTTGGGATTTGGGTTTTCCTCACTTGATGATTTTCGCTCAAAGTCCTCGGAGGATGGGATGCTCTCAAATGACAAGTGTCAGTTTCTCTCGGAGCAGCCAACTGGCTAGTGGTTGTAGGGAGCAGCTATTTATAGCCTAGGGAGCAGCCCGGCATGATAAGACATAAATGCCCTTCAATGATATGACCGTTAGGTGGTAGATAGTTTGGAATGGCTAGCGCGCGGCTCAGCAACGATCAGATATTTTGAGGTTTGAATTCCTCAAGGCTATCATGGTCCTCACTGTGTAGGCAATCCGCACTGGCGAATTCCTAACTCCTTAGTCAGGACAAATTCCTCAGAGACTAGAAGATCTTCGTCTCTGTCACTGAAGAAATTGACTGAACTGAAATGAGATTTCCAATGGCTTCACTCGAAGGATTGGGTAGGTGTAGGATTTTGAGATGAGCATCACTTGGAAATTTGTTTCCTTAGTATTACCTCGACCCCCTTTAATAGTACGGTGTTTCCTATGACCCAAGAAGAAGAAAATGAAACTACGAAAACAAAAGTCTTCACGCTTCAGATTCCTCGCATTATTATCGAAGTCTTCACGATCACACCAATTTCTTCACTTTCAAAGTCTTCAGGAGAACCAAAGTCTTCAGCTGAAGACATTCATTTTTAGGGGTCGACTTTCACTATAAATATCAAACTCCTCATTGACTTATAGAGCCTGTATACACTCACAAACATATTAGTCCCTTAACCTATAAGTCTGCAGTACACCAAAATCACTAAGGGGCACTAGATGCACTTACAGTTTGATCCTGGATGAACCAGAGCACCAAATCACCCTCCTGAAAGGTTCTGGACTTAACCCGACAGCTGTGATAGCGGTGCAGGTCCTGTTGGTAAATCGCTGAGCAAGCTGCTGCCAAGTCACGCTTTTCATCTAGCAGGTCAAGGGCATCCTGACGTGCTTGTTCATTGTCCGCCTTAACATAAGCCACCACACAAGATGAGTCATGACGGATGTCACAAGGGAGAACCGCCTCAGCTCCGTAAACCATGAAGAAAGGCGTATAACCTGTAGACCTGTTAGGAGTAGTATTGATGCTCCATATCACAGAGGGTAACTCCTCAACCCAACAACCCGACATCCTTTGCAAAGGGACCAAAAGCCGGGGATTGATGCCTTTCAAGATTTCTTGATTGGCTCTCTCAGCTTGACCATTGGATTGGGGGTGAGCCATTGATGAAACATCAAGCCGAATATGCTCACGTTAACAAAATTCTTCCATGGCGCCTTTAGACAGATTAGTACCATTGTCAGTTATAATGCTGTGTGGAAAGCCAAAGCAAAATATCACCTTCTTCATGAACTGAGCCACCGTGGCTGCATCACACTTACTAACTGGCTCTGCCTCAACCCACTTTGTAAATTTGTCAACCGCCACCAAGAGGTGGGTCTTTTTATCTTTGGACCTTTTGAAAGGCCCAACCATGTCAAGCCCCAAGACTACAAATGGCCAAGTAATTGGAATCACCCTCAACTATTGAGCCAGCACGTGAGCACGTCTCGAGAACTTCTGACAACCATCACATTTACTGACCAGATCCTCTGCATCAGCATGAGTTGTCAGCCAATAAAATCCATGACGGAAAGCCTTGGCCAGAAGGGATTTTGACCCGGCATGGCGGCCACAATATCCTTCATGAATCTCTCAAAGAATTTCTTGACCTTCCTCAGGAGAAACACAATGCTGAAACGCCCCAGAGACGCTGCGATGATGTAACTCGCCATTGGCAATTGTCATTGACTTAGACCGTCGGGTTATCTGCCTGGCTAAGGTTTCGTCCTCATGCAACTCGCCCTGGGTCATGTAAGCCAAATATGGCACTGTCCAATCCGGGATGACGTGAAGAGCCGCCACCAATTGTGCTTCCGGGTCAGGAACAACCAAGTCTTCCTCTATAGGCAACTTGACAGAAGGGTTATGCAGAATATCCAAGAAAGTATTAGACGGCACCGGCTTACGCTGAGACCCCAGCCGGCTTAAGGTATCAGCCGCCTTGTTCTTTCTACGGTCAATGTGCTCCACTTGGTAACCCTTGAAATGCCCAGCAATGGCATCAACTTCACGGTGATAAGCCGCCATGAGAGGATCCTTGGAATCCCACTTGCCTGAGACTTGTTGAGCCACCAAATCTGCACCAAAGCACCTTACCCGGCTTAAATTCATCTCCTTAGCCATCCGGAGACCATGGAGCAAGGCCTCATACTCAGCTGCATTGTTAGTACAGGAAAACATCAACCGTAGCACATAACAAAATTTGTCACCTGGAGGGGAAGCTAAAACAACTCCAGCCCCGAGCCCTCCAATTGCCTGGACCCATCAAAGTGAATAGTCCAATATGCGTTTTCTGGCTTCTCTTCAGGCATCTGCAATTCTGTCCAATCATTGATGAAGTCCACCAGTGCTTGAGACTTGATAGCAGTGCGTGGTACATACTTTAAACCATGAGGCCCAAGTTCAATGGCCCACTTGGCGACTTGTCCTGTGGCCTCTCTATTTTGGATGATATCTCCTAAAGGAGCAGAACTGACCACGGTGATGGGATGACCCTGGAAATATTGCTTAAGCTTCTGGCTTGCCATGAACACCCCATAAACGAATTTCTGCCAATGTGGATACCTTTGCTTGGACTCAATAAGCACCTCACTGATGTAATAAACCGGCCGTTGAACCGGATGCTCTTTGCCAGCCTCCTTGCGCTCCAGCACGATGGCCACACTGACAGCCCGCGTGTTATCAGCCACATATAATAATAATGGCTCCTTATCAATGGGAGTAGCAAGGACTGGTGGCTCAGCTAGCTGTCTCTTCAGATCTTCAAAGGCAGCGTTAGCAGCATCACTCCAGACGAAGTTATCTGTCTTCTTCATCATTTGATACAGTGGTATATCCTTCTCACCTAACCGGCTTATGAACCGGCTTAGAGCAGCAATGCGACCCGCCAAACGCTGAGCATCATTGATGCACGCCGGCTTAGCCAGAGAGGTGATTGCCTCGATCTTCTCTGGGTTAGGCTCAATGCTCCTGTTGGAAACAAGAAAACCCAAAAGCTTGCCTGCAGGCACACCAAAAACACACTTGGCCGGGTTAAGCATTATCTTGTAGACCCGGAGATTATCAAAGGTCTCCTTCAGATCATCCATCAAGGTCTCCTTCTCTCTGGATTTCACCACAATGTCGGCCACATAAGCATGAACATTGCGTCCAATCTGATTATGAAGACAGTTCTGCACACATTGCTGATAAGTCGCCTGGGCACTCTTAAGCCCAAAAGGAATAGACACATAGCAGAAGGCTCCAAATGGAGTAATAAAAGCCGTATTCTCCTGGTCCTTAACTGCCATCTTGATCTGATGATAACCAGAATAAGCATCCAAATAACTCAAACACTCACATCCCGCTGTAGCATCAATGATTTGATCAATACGAGGGAGAGCGAAGGGATTAGCCGGACAAGCTTTGTTTAAGTCCGTGTAATCCACACACATACGCCAAGTGTCGTTCTTCTTAAGCACAAGCACCGGGTTAGCCAACCACTATGGATGAAAAACTTCAATAATGAACCCGGCCGCCAAGAGCCAGGCCACTTCCTCGCCAATGGCTTTACGCCTCTCTTCATTGAATCACCGAAGAAACTACTTGACAGGCTTAAACTTTGGATCAATATTTAAAGTGTGCTCAGCGAGTTCCCTCGGTACACCCGGAATGTCAGAAGGCTTCCATGCAAAGATGTCCCGGTTCTCACGGATGAACTCGATGAGTGCGCTTTCCTATTTGGGATCCAGATTGGCACTGATACTGAACTACTTAGATGAGTCGCCTAGAAAAAAAATCAACAATCTTAGTGTCACCGTCCGACTTAAACTGCATTACCGAATCATGCTATGTGGTTGGTTTTTTCAAAGACGTCATGTCCGTCGGGTCAACATTGTCCTTGTAGAACTTCAACTGCTCTGTTGCCCAAACAGATTCAGCGTAAGCAGCATCGCCTTCCTCACATTCCAAGGTTATCTTCCAGCTCCCATGCACTGTGATGGTACCCTTATGACCCGGCATCTTGAGCTGCAAATAAACATAACACGGTCGTGCCATGAACTTGGCATAAGCCGGCTGCCCAAACAAGGCGTGATACGGACTCTTGATTTTGACCACCTCAGAGGTTAACTTCTCAGCCCTGGAATCATGTTCATCTCCAAAGGCTACTTCCAGCTCAATCTTACCCACTGGGTATGCCGACTTACCAGGAACCACTCCATGAAAAACAGTGTTGGAAGTCTTGAGATTTTTGTCAGTCAAACCCATGCGGAGAAAGGTCTCATAATAGAGGATATTAATGCTACTGCCTCCATCCATGAGCACCTTAGTGAACTTGTATCCACCAACCTGAGGTGCTACCACCAAGGCCAAGTGACCCGGATTATCAACCCGGGGAGGGTGATCTGCCCTACTCCATAGAATAGGCTGCTCAGACCATCTCAAATAACGAGGAACTGCCGGTTCAACAGCGTTTAGAGCCCTCTTATGAAGCTTCTGGTCCTGTTTGCACAAACTGGTGGTGAACACATGATATTGTCCACTATTTAGCTTCTTTGGATTACTCTGATATCCACCCTGCCGCTCCTGCTGACCTCCCTGGCCAGATTGCTGGTTATAACCACCTTGATTACCCTGAGAGTTTTGAAAATTGGAATTTGAACCGCCGCCCGGGCCATGAAAGCCGCCTCCACCTGAGCCGCCGCCCTGCCCATGATTACTGTCGAACATGTTGGAATTCTTGAAAGCCTTCATGATCATACAGTCCTTCCATAGGTGAGTGGCCGACTTCTGCTGAGTGCCCTGCCTTGGAAAGGGTTCATTCAGTAACTACTCAAGCGTGGGGCTTGACCCGCCGAACCGAGGAGGTGGTCTCCCCTTACGTCGCTGATTGTTGCCCTGCACATTTGTGTTAGCCACAAATTCCAAGCTACCGTCCGCCTTATGTTTACTATTACCTCCTGGATTTGCCAAGTTATGCTGAGGCCCCTTGGCGTTGCCATTCTTCTTTCCGTTCCCTGTCTTCTCATCATCAGACTCGGGATCCTTGGTACTATCAGAGTCGGCGTATTTGACTAGAGCCGCCATCAGCTGGCCCATATCATTACATTCGCGCTTGAGCCGCCCCAACTTCATCTTTAGAGGCGCAAAACGGCATTTTTTCTCCAACATTAAGACTGCAGAGCCGGCATCCATCTTATCAGATGAATGTATTATTACCTTGACCCGGCGCACCCAATGGGTTGTGGACTCACCCTCCTCTTGCTTGCAATTAGTCAAATCTACAATTGACATAGGTTGTTTGCACGTATCTTTGAAGTTCTGAATGAACCAGGTGAGGGAGTCCTGGACTAGGGGGTGTTCGGATAGCCGAACTATCATCATCGGCCGGACTCCAAGACTATGAAGATACAAGATTGAAGACTTCGTCCCGTGTCCAGATGGGACTTTCCTTGGCGTGGAAGGCAAGCTTGGCAATACGGATATGTAGATCTCCTACCATTGTAACGAACTCGGTGTAACCCTAGCCCTCTCCGGTGTCTATATAAACCGGAGGGTTTTAGTCCGGAGGACAACAGCAATTACAACAATCATACCATAGGCTAGCTTCTAGGGTTTAGCCTCCTTGATCTCGTGGTAGATCCACTCTTGTACTACCCATATCATCAATATCAATCAAGAAGGAGTAGGGTTTTACCTCCATCGAGAGGGCCCGAACCTGGGTAAAAACATCGTGTCCCTTGTCTCCTGTTACCATCCGGCTAGACGCATAGTTCGGGACCCGCTACCCGAGATCTGCCGGTTTTGACACCGACATTGGTGCTTTCATTGAGAGTTCCTCTGTGCCGTCACTGTCACATCCCTAGTTCTAGTATGCACTAGGCTAGCCCTTCATGTGTGCATCATGTTTAAATTTCTCAGAAACTTGAAATGGGGATTGCTCAAACCCTAGCACCAGATCAAATCAACTAGGTTCAAATAAAAATATTCTCAATGAACCCAAAATGATCTTCAGAAAAGTTCATTATTTTTGGATTGGTCTAGAACCTCTCCCAAAAATGGTGCACATTTTTCTAGGCCATTCTAGATTTTGAACTAAATCATATAGTATTTGCATTTGGGCATTTAAATGCTGTAAAATATTTTAAATGCTCAAATAATCCCAAACTGAAATGTTTACTGTAGGATATATTTCCAACAGTGGTCATGAGAAGTTGCATGATTTTTGGGATTGATTTAGTATTTTTAATAAAGCCACAAAGTTGCAGAAAAATAGAAAACAGTAATTAAAATAGGAAACAGAGAGAGAGAGGATACTACCTGGGCCGCTTACCTGTTCAGCGTGGCAGCCCAAGTGGCCGGCCCAGCCCACCACCGCTTTCCCTCCTGCCGTCCTCCTCTTGCCAATAGGAGCAGCTGCATGCTCGCACGCGCGCGGCCGAGGAGGCCAGCTCCTCCCTGCCTGGCTGCCTCCTCCTCCCCCGGGAAGTCTCCCGCAGCGCCACGCCACCCACTCGGACCCCTCTCACTCTTCCCCGAGGCCCCCGCCCCTCTGCTCCCTCTCTTTCGCCCGAACCCGAGTGCAGCCATCGCCGCCGACTAGAACCACCGCGGCCACAGGCCCTCCCTCGCTTCTCCGACCGTATCCAGAGATCCGCGACGACACAAGGCTACTCCACGATGAAGCAGGCGAGCCCGGAGGCACCGCTGCGATGCCATCACCGTCTTCTCCATCTCCAGCCACCGGAGATTGCCACCATCGTTCGCCGCCGTCCGCGCTTCCCCAAGGCCGCCGACCAGCTCTCTGGATCCGCCGTGAGCTCCTCTACCTAGCCCCTACCTCCCGTGCTCGATTACGCCGCGTAGCCACCGCCCCCTTCGATCCCGAGCGCTCCTCGCCGTCGGCCATATCGCCGTCGTGGCTACGGCCGTGCAAGCACGCGTCCGAGCACACCACCGCATTCAGTGCATCCTCAGGAGCCTAACGCACGCACTCCGTCGCCCTGCCGTGCACCGTAGCCCTCTTTTCCTCTCCGTCCGAACTCCGGCGCCGCCGCGAGCTCTGCTCCGGCGAGCTCCGGCCACCCTGTGCCCTGCTGCTGCCTCTGCTCGATGCGGCCGAGCGAGGGCTTCCTCCTGGTGCCCCCAGGGCGCCAAACGGTGACCCGCACGAGAAACCCGAGCAACTCCGGCGAAACCCCGCAGCATTTTTGGTCGCCGCCGACCAAGCTCCGGCGAGCTGACGTGGCGCTGGCTTAAGTAGTGCTAATGACCCTGCTAAACCCCCCTAGAGCCACTGCCATGTGGGCCCAGTGCCTGTTTAGTTTAACTTAATGTTATGTTTAGATTAGTTATTAACCCAGCTGGTCCCACACGTCAGTTTGACTTGCTGACGTGGCCTTTGACCGGCCCCACACGTCAGTGACTCATGCCAGTGGTGTGTCACTGACCAGTAGGTCCCACTGGTCAGTTTGACTCTGGGCGACCCTGTTGACCAGCTGACGTCATAGTGACACAATGCTGACGCAATAAGTATTTTCTGGATTTATTTTTTATGCAGGAAATTCTAGAAAATGATCTAAACTTCTAAAATTCATAGAAAATCAACCGTAACTCCAAATTAAATAATTTATATATGAAAAATGATCAGAAAAATTCAATCTATCCATCTGTATCATTTTCATGCATGTTAGAACACTTATAGCTGCTCTTTAGGCCAAATCATATAAATGGCATTCAAAGCTTCACATATGAAGTTTGAATTTGAACCTAGGGTTCAAACCAACTTCATTTAATTTGGTTGCTAGTTGCATTAGCTCAAACCACAGCATGTTGCCATGTCACACTCATGCATCATATTGTTGCATTGCATTGATTGTGTTCTTTCTCTGTTGCCGGTATTGTCCCCTCTCAGTAGACGATGTTCGACGATGAGATCGATGACACCGATGAAGAGCTATATTATCTTCAGAAGTGCCAGACAAGCAAAACCCCCTTGTTCATTTCGATACAATCCCACTCTCTCGCTCCTGCTCTCTTTTACTGCATTAGGACAACAACGATTCAACTGTTACTTGCTGCGGTAGCTGAACCCCTTTATCGTTTGCATGACCTGTCATTGCCACAGTAAATAGATGAAACCCACTAGCATGAGTAGGAGTTGTTTGAGCCCTATTGTGCCTACTCATTCATGCTTGTTTGTCATGCCTGCTATTGCTTAGAGTTGTGTCAGGTCTAATTCATCCGGGATGAATCAGAGGTGTGTGAACATGTCCTACGGTGTGTGAGCTAAGCGTGTGAACACGATTTGGTAAAGGCAGCGGTGAGAGGCCATGTAGGAGTACATGGTAGGTTGTCTCATTGCAGCCATCCTCAGGAACTGAGTTCTATGTTTGTGATCCATGATTCAGCTACTACCACGCATTGGGCCCGAAACCAATGGACCCTCTCGGCTTCTTGATCACCCTTGTCCTCTGTCCAGGAGTTGCAAGTAGTTTCTGGTGTTTATAGTATGCTGGAGGCCGTGGGCAGTGCTGACCGAAGGGGTGGGCTGTGATGCGGTAGGCACGTGGCACGGTGTACCGGGCGCCCGTTTGGTGTCTCGGGAACCCTATTCACATCGTTTGGGGCTGTGAGCGAAACCCCGGCCGGATCTCCTCATGGATGGAACCCGAATAGGCGATAAACCTGGACTAGAGACTTGAGTGTTTAGGTAGGCCGTGGCCGACACCCACGTTGGGCTTCCGCTTGAAGGTTGCCGAGTACATGTCGTGTAAACGGCGGTAAGTGGTGAGAGGGTGTGTGAAGAAGTACACCCCTGCAGGGTTAATATCATCTATTCGAATAGCCGTGTCCGCGGAAAAGGACTTCTGGGTTGCCTGTACAGTTCATAGACAAGTGAAAGTGGATACTTTAAAATGCACAAGATAAGCGTGAGTGCTATGGATGGCGTTCTCGTAGGGAGACGGGAGCGGATCCATAGTGGTGTATTGATATGGTGAATATGTGGACTCGTGTGCGCCACCTCAAAAGAATTACTTGCAGTCGTAGTTTAGAATAGCCACCAAGTCAAAGATGGCTTGCTGCAGTTAAACCCCACCATCCCCTTTGTTGATAATGATGCATATGTAGTTAGTTCTGATGTAAGTCTTGCTGGGTACATTTGTACTCACGTTTGCCTATTTTACGTTTTTGCAGAGAGACTTCAGTCTCGCTAGTAGTTCCGCGTGGTCTTCGACGTTTAGCTTGATACCTCAGCTACGATCTTGTGCCCTCGGCAGGATCTGGTAGATAGTCAGGCTTCTAAGCCTTTTTCATTTATAGATGTCTGTACTCAGACATGTCAGCTTCCGCTTGTGCTTTGACTTGTATGCTCTGAATGTTGGGTCGTGAGACCCATGTTTGTAATATCTCGCTCCTCGGAGCCTAATGAATAAATACTTGAGTCGTAGAGTCATGTTGTGATGCCATGTTGTATTTGCACATATCGAGCATATTGTGTGTATGTTATTGAAATGCTTGGTATGTGTGGGATCTGACTATCTAGTTGTTTATCCTTAGTAGCCCCTCTTACCGGGAAATGTCTCCTAGTGTCTCCACCGAGCCATGGTAGCTTGCTACTGCTGCGGAACACTTAGGCTGGCCGGCATGTGTCCTTCTTCGTTCCTGTGTCTGTCCCTTCGGGGAAATGTCACGCGATGAATACCGGAGTCCTGCTAGCCCGCTACAGCACGGTTCACCGGAGTCCTGCTAGCCCAGTGCTACAGCCTGGATTCGCTCGCTGATGACCGACACGTTCGGTGCTGGGTCATGGATGCCTGTCCCTGTAAGTTTGTGCCACTTTGGGTTTACGACTAACCATGTCAGCCCGGGCTTCTTATCATATGGATGCTAGCGACACTATCATATACGTGTGTCAAAAGGCGCAAACGGTCCCGGGCAAAGGTAAGGCGACACCCGTGGGGATACCGTGCGTGAGGCCGCAAAGTGATATGATGTGTTACATGCTAGATCGATGTGGCATTGAGTCGGGGTCCTGACAGATTTGGTATCAGAGCCTGACTACCTGTAGGATTACCAAGCCAAACTGGTCGGAGTTGTGTCTAGAAATGCTTTAGTTATATAAGGGAATTGATTGTGGGATGGAACGTAAGGCTCTTTTTACTCCTTATACCTCATGGCCTTCTGATCTGAGTGATCCTCTTCTCTTCTACGGGGATTAAGAATTAGGCATTCTCATCTATCTATCAGGATGACGTGTTACTAATCCATAGACTTATAGAATTGTTAGTTTCAAATCTCAGTTCAGCTTTTACTACTTCCGTATGTTCATAGCTGATCTCAGAACCTTGATATTGTGATATTAAGTGGCTATGCCACCATTTTTTTCAGGATGTCTCAAATCATTTTGAGCATTTACAGCCGTTATGCTGTCCGAGTCATCCCAGGTTTCTGAATAGTCTAATGCATTTGCAAATCCTTTCTTTCCATTCCCGATGTCCGTATGGTCAGAATAAGCACACTAATCGGTGAGTTGAGGTACTCTGTTGCCTTGACGTATATGTTGGAGCTATTATTATGACCCTAGGTGTCTAGAGTATCATCTAGTAATTTAGCCATGTTTTGTGTTCCTCGTGTGATGAATCTGGCCATCATTCTCGAAAGCATCCCGTGACGTTATTAGTTAGTAGGTATTCCATTCCGGGGTTCTTGAACCCGAGATTCACCCTTCTTACCTCATGTTGATAGTGTTTGATAGTTCCTTTAGGATATTAGTAACCTTTGTGATAGTCCTTGAGGTCCGTGGTATTTCCTTCTTCCAAATACTATGAACCACTTATGGCAGAAGTTTGTTGGATCAAAAGATCACAACCAGAGTGCTCTTGATGAGTTTTCCATTCTATGTTGTGATTCTGCCAGCTCAACCTTTCGGCATGGGTTATCCGGCAGAAATATGTTGAACTTGGTTTGACATACTAACCTATGCATCCACAACTCAGAAAATCATATGTTCCTTTGAGCTAACTCTCTTTAGTAGTTATCTGACCTTAGTCTATCAATTGATAGTCAAGAGTATGTCTGCATTCGTTCATCGATGCCATTACTCTTGTGGTCCGTCAAGCCATTCTATCACGGAATGACTAGGAGAAACAAACTCCAGTACATCTTCCATATCCGGGATTGGGTCAAAGTAGTTGTATTCCGTAGATCAAAATGCCAATCCAACTTTTGATTCCATTCTACCCTGGAGTATTACCCCCTTTATGTCAGGAGTTTCATGAGAATTGCACCAGCTTTTGTGAATTATTGACGCAGTGATACTTCTCGCCATCATTTTTCATTTCTCGGTTCCATGTTATTGTAACTGGAATGCCGACAAGTGAATCGTGATGTGTGAAATCTATGCTCCTAGCAACTCCATTGCTTGGAGTTAACGGACAATAATTTCATTCTTAGCGTGTTGGTTTTTGAATCATCATTCTAAGATTGATCGTGCTACCTAGTCCATTTTCCCTGGTGCACTCCTCGATCAATGAGATAGGATTGTGTCAATCCATCACTCTCTTGATCATATCATCTTGCCCTGAAAAGCAAGATTGATCTCGAGCTTAATAACATATCGGTGGTTTGTGATTTTCCGATTATCTTCTCGGAAGTATCACCGGGTCGTCACCCGACCGCTATGTTGAGCTCGTGATCAAGTTGGTTTCTTGTAAACCAACCTTCTCCAAGGATCTGTGCAGGATACCCCTGAGCTAGTTGGTTAAGCTAAACAACAACTTGGAGAGTTGGAAGATAGAAGCTTGTCCAATTTAGTTCATTTTAAGGGATATCTTGTACATGTGCTGAAGAAAGATGGTATTTTCATCGACTGACCCTCGTGATCAGTTAATGGACCTATCATTTTATCCAACCTTTGATTTGAGTATGGGCTATCATCAAATCAGACCAGAACCAACGATATTCGTAATGTTGTCTTACTCGGGGTTGATCCCTCGAGCATACACCATTATATCTTTTGGGTCTGACCAATGCTATCACTTGTTCACATAATTATGGAATTCCATTTACATGGAAATCTCGATGACTTGTTGTTGAGCCCATCAGCAGCATTTTGTCTCCTCTATGATTCGTGTTGAACATCCAGCTAGTGTTGGAAACTTTTGAAAGCATTTCTTCATGCTAGCTCATGAAGCATATGTTCGGATGAGAGAAGTGACTTCCTCTAATTCACGTGCATCTGATGCAAGTTGCCGCCGAGAATTCGAGAAAGTCAATGTTGCCTCCTTTGGAATCATCCCAAATCAATTATGCATACGTGCGAAGTATTCTGTGGTTTGGAGACTTGCAACCTTCATTCCATATGTATCCCTAGCACACCAAGCCACTGATTGAGTTGTTCAGAGATAAGGAGTCTGTCTAAGGTGAACTCTTTGGACTTCCATGCGTGGAGACTTCGCTATCATCGATGATGGTTCCCCACCTTAACTCGGTAGTGTTTTATTATAAGACTACTATGTGGTCATGCTTGTCTGAGACAGCGTGTTCACATGTGTGTAGGTGAACCAGCTCATGTTTTGGAGCTTGCTATCGTAGTTCATTTCCCGAGAATCTCGCAACGCCATCTCATCGGTTTGTGTTGCAAACTTTCATTTTTCTTTATAGACTTGATGAGTCTGGAATATCCTGACACCAACCAGATCTGAATCTCAGGCAGATATGATGGTTGGAGCATTTTCCAAGAACTATAATATTGGTCCCTCCGTAACCGGTAAAGTGGATGTCGTGGCTGACACACCCAGCCGGAAGACCTATTATTGTAGTATCTTGATTGAATAAGTTGGCCACCTCCCCATAAGGATTTCGTAGGATACTACTTCTGTAGTTATTCCTTATGGATTTTTGGTGTTCCCGAAGTCCGACCTTTACCTGATGTTCTAGATGTCAAACCATATCTATGAATGAATTATGCTATCACATCAGGGAGAACATTAGAAGCGGAGTGCTAAATGTCTCTCGGTCGATCATCCAGATTTTGTTCCCTTGGCCCCGCTAAGGTGAAATCTGAGAAGGTTATCTTCCTTTGCATCTGCATCGTCCATCGCTATTCATCATGGTAGTATGTTGTGTTGTCAGCACCCTTGACACGGATGTTGATAAAACCTTGATGATTGTGGAAATGCTCAAGTTCTTGAGAGCACGCACAAGCATTAGGTGCTATCATAGTTACTAACCGACTTTGTTCCCAGTTTTCCTCGGTTATGCTATAACCATTCCAACAGTGGAATTATTCTACTGCTGAGCTTCTCCCCAGTTACTAGAATCATTCCCATCATTTGCATTTTGTTCCCAGCTTGCACTGCCATCGTGCCACCCTACTCTGGATTACCCTTCTCAGAAATTACTGATCAGGATCATCTTCAAAAGTGGTCCTACCATGGGTTCCATCCATCCCCGATGATAAGCAAAATCATCCATTGTATTGTCTTCAACAAGGTAATCCACATCATCCATTCTAGTCCAAGTATGCCATTCTACCGAACCCCTCTAAACGATCGCTCGAGAATTGCCTTAGGCTGGTATAAAGAGTTTCAGTGATCTTTGAATCAAAGGTAATCCTTTTTGCCACTTAAGGGGATATTTCTATGAGTCACCTTCCCTAAAGTGCATCGTTATGGTATCATGGCAACTCAACTGCTCGCTACGTTGACAACCGTTCACCACCCTCTTAAGTGTGGAATTGTTGTCTACCTAGTGAACCTCCGTCATTTGTTTCACTCCCTCCCTCTAGATGTGTGCTTCGTGTCTCAGCTCGAGAGATGTTTCAATGTCTCACTCCGTGAGTTGATCCTGAGTTGTTTGACCTTCGATAAGATCGATCCCTCTAGAGTTTTCCTTTTCCTCTCTTTGTCATGTTAGTTGGAGTTCTCGGGGCAAGACATTGAGACAATGATGGTGATCGAGTCAACAATCTTATGAAGTGCCACCTGGACCGTGAAGATTGTGTTAGTTCACGTTTCCCCCTTCATCCAACCCTACGCTTGAATCTCGGGACGAGATTCTCGTTTAGTGGGGGTGAGTTGTCACATCCCTAGTTCTGGTATGCACTAGGCTAGCCCTTCATGTGTGCATCATGTTTAAATTTCTCAGAAACTTAAAATGGGGATTGCTCAAACCCTAGCACCAGATCAAATCAACTAGGTTCAAATAAAAATATTCTCAATGAACCCAAAATGATCTTCAGAAAAGTTCATTATTTTTGGATTGGTCTAGAACCTCTCCCAAAAATGGTGCACATTTTTCTAGGCCATTCTGGATTTTGAATTAAATCATATAGTATTTGCATTTGGGCATTTAAATGCTATAAAATATTTTAAATTCTCAAATAATCCCAAACTGAAATGTTTACTGTAGGATATATTTCCAACAGTGGTCATGAGAAGTTGCATGATTTTTGGGATTGATTTAGTATTTTTAATAAAGCCACAAAGTTGCAGAAAAATAGAAAACAATAATTAAAATAGGAAACATAGAGAGAGAGGATACTACCTGGGCCGCTTACCTGTTCAGCCTGGCAGCCCAAGTGGCCGGCCCAGCCCACCACCGCTTTCCCTCCTGTCATCTTCCTCTTGCCAGTAGGAGCAGCTGTGTGCTCGCACGCGCGCGGCCGAGGAGGCCAGCTCCTCCCTGCCTGGCTGCTTCCTCCTCCCCCGGGACGTCTCCCGCAGCGCCACGCCACCCCCTCGGACCCCTCTCACTCTTCCCCGAGGCCCCCGCCCCTCTGCTCCCTCTCTTTCGCCCGAACCCGAGCGCAGCCATCGCCGCCGACTAGAACCACCGCGGCCACAGGCCCTCCCTCGCTTCTCCGACCATATCCAGAGATCCGCGATGACACAAGGCTACTCCACGACTAAGCAGGCGAGCCCGGAGGCACCGCTGCGACGCCATCGCCGTCTTCTCCATCTCCAGCCACCGGAGATCGCCACCGTCCGCGCTTCCCCAAGGCCGCCGACCAGCTCTCTGGATCCGCCGTGAGCTCCTCTACCTAGCCCCCTACCTCCCGTGCTCGATTACGCCGCGTAGCCACCGCCCCCTTCGATCCCGAGCGCTCCTCGCCGCCGGCCATATCGCCGTCGTGGCTACGGCCGTGCAAGCACGCGTCCGAGCGCACCACCGCATTCAGTGCATCCTCAGGAGCCTAACGCACGCACTCCGTCGCCCTGCCGTGCACCGTAGCCCTCTTTTCCTCTCCGTCCAAACTCCGGCGCCGCCGCGAGCTCCGGCCACCCTGTGCCCTGCTGCTGCCTCTGCTCGATGCGGCCGAGCAAGGGCTTCCTCCTGGTGCCCCCAGGGCGCCAAACGGTGACCCGCACGAGAAACCCGAGCAACTCCGGCGAAACCCCGCAGCATTTTTGGTCGCCGCCGACCAAGCTCCGGCGAGCTGACGTGGCGCTGGCTTAAGTAGTGCTAATGACCCTGCTAAACCCCCCTAGAGCCACTGCCATGTGGGCCCAGTGCCTGTTTAGTTTAACTTAATGTTATGTTTAGATTAGTTATTAACCCAGCTGGTCCCACACGTCAGTTTGACTTGCTGACGTGGCCTTTGACCGGCCCCACACGTAAGTGACTCATGCCAGTGGTGTGTCACTAACCAGTAGGTCCCACTGGTCAGTTTGACTCTAGGCGACCCTGTTGACCAGCTGACGTCATAGTGACGCAATGCTGACGCAGTAAGTATTTTCTGGATTTATTTTTTATGCAGGAAATTCCAGAAAATGATCTAAACTTCTAAAATTCATAGAAAATCAACCGTAGCTCCAAATTAAATAATTTATATATGAAAAATGATCAAAAAAATTCAATCTATCCATCTGTATCATTTTCATGCATGTTAGAACAACTTATAGCTGCTGTTTAGGCCAAATCGTATAAATGGCATTTAAAGCTTCACATATGAAGTTTGAATTTGAACCTAGGGTTCAAACCAACTTCATTTAATCTGGTTGCTAGTTGCATTAGCTCAAACCATAGCATGTTGCCATGTCACACTCATGCATCATATTGTTGCATTGCATTGTTTGTGTTCTTTCTCTGTTGCCGGTATTGTCCCCTCTCAGTAGACGATGTTCGACGATGAGATCAATGACACCGATGAAGAGCTATATTATCTTCAGAAGTGCCAGGAAAGCAAAACCCCCTTGTTCATTCCGATACAATCCCACTCTCTCGCTCCTGCTCTCTTTTACTGCATTAGGACAACAATGATTCAACTGTTACTTGCTGCGGTAGCTGAACCCCTTTATCCTTTGCATGACCTGTCATTGCCACAGTAAATAGATGAAACCCACTAGCATGAGTAGGAGTTGTTTGAGCCCTGTTGTGCCTACTCATTCATGCTTGTTTGTCATGCCTGCTATTGCTTAGAGTTGTGTCAGGTCTGATTCATCCGGGATGAATCAGAGGTGTGTGAACATGTCCTACGGTGTGTGAGCTAAGTGTGTGAACACAATTTGGTAAAGGCAGCGGTGAGAGGCCATGTAGGAGTACATGGTGGGTTGTCTCATTGCAGCCATCCTCGGGAACTGAGTTCTGGGTTTGTGATTCATGATTCAGCTACTACCACGCATTGGGCCCGAAACCAATGGACCCTCTCGGCTTCTTGATCACCCTTGTCCTCTGTCCAGGAGTTGCAAGTAGTTTCTGGTGTTTATAGTATGCTGGAGGCCGTGGGCAGCGCTGACCGGAGGGGTGGGCTGTGATGCGGTAGGCACGTGGCACGGTGTACCGGGCGCCCGTTTGGTGTCTCGGGAACCCTGTTCACATCGTTTGGGGCTGTGAGCGAAACCCCGGCCAGATCTCCTCATGGATGGAACCCGAATAGGCGATAAACCTGGACTAGAGACTTGAGTGTTTAGGTAGGCCGTGGCCGACACCCACGTTGGGCTTCCGCTTGAAGGTTGCCGAGTACATGTCGTGTAAACGGCGGTAAGTGGTGAGAGGGTGTGTGAAGAAGTACACCCCTGCAGGGTTAATATCATCTATTTGAATAGCCGTGTCCGTGGAAAAGGACTTCTGGGTTGCCTGTACAGTTCATAGACAAGTGAAAGTGGATACTTTAAAATGCGCAAGATAAGCGTGAGTTCTATGGATGGCGTTCTCGTAGGGAGACGGGAGCGGATCCATAGTGGTGTATTGATATGGTGAATATGTGGACTCGTGTGCGCCACCTCAAAAGAATTACTTGCAGTCGTAGTTTAGAATAGCCACCGAGTCAAAGATGGCTTGCTGCAGTTAAACCCCACCATCCCCTTTGTTGATAATGATGGATATGTAGTTAGTTCTGATGTAAGTCTTGCTGGGTACATTTGTACTCACGTTTGGCTATTTTACGTTTTTGTAGAGAGACTTCAGTCTCGCTAGTAGTTTCGCGTGGTCTTTGACGTTTAGCTTGATACCTCAGCTACGATCTTGTGCCCTCGGCAGGATCTGGTAGATAGTCAGGCTTCTAAGCCTTTTTCATTTATAGATGTCTGTACTCAGACATGTTAGCTTCCGCTTGTGCTTTGACTTGTATGCTCTGAATGTTGGGTCGTGAGACCCATGTTTGTAATATCTCGCTCCTCGGAGCCTAATGAATAAATACTTGAGTCGTAGAGTCATGTTGTGATGCCATGTTGTATTTTCACATATCGAGCATATTGTGTGTATGTTATTGAAATGCTTGGTATGTGTGGGATCTAACTATCTAGTTGTTTATCCTTAGTAGCCCCTCTTACCGGGAAATGTCTCCTAGTGTCTCCACCGAGCCATGGTAGCTTGCTACTGCTGCGGAACACTTAAGCTGGCCGGCATGTGTCCTTCTTCGTTCCTGTGTCTGTCCCTTCGGGGAAATGTCACGCGATGAATACCGGAGTCCTGCTAGCCCGCTACAGCCCGGTTCATCGGAGTCCTGCTAGCCCAGTGCTACAGCCTGGATTCGCTCGCTGATGACCGACACGTTCAATGCTGGGTCATGGATGCCTGTCCCTGTAAGTTTGTGCCACTTTGGGTTTACGACTAGCCATGTCAGCCCGGGCTTCTTATCATATGGATGCTAGCGACACTATCATATACGTGTGTCAAAAGGCGCAAACGGTCCCGGGCAAAGGTAAGGCGACACCCGTGGGGATACCGCGCGTGAGGCCGCAAAGTGATATGATGTGTTACATGCTAGATCGATGTGGCATTGAGTCGGGGTCCTGACAGTCACGATCAGGAAGGATGCCTCTTCCCATCTTTAAAGACGGTACCATCGCCAAAGGAGCTTTGGCCGCCGGCCAAACTATCCGGCTAGGTGGTTTTCTTATGACCGCCTGTTCGGCCGCCGCTTCAATGATGACCTCTCGGGTCGTCAAAAGCAATTTTCACGTCAACTCGGAATTCGCCGAGCAGCTGGATCCAATGGAGCTCTCTTCCGTAAACGAGCTCTTGTATCGCATCGCCGCCCTGGGAGTTGCTACAGACTATGATCAGATTGGGCTTAAAACCAATCTGAGAGAGATTAACTCTCCCCAGGTTACCCAACATGTTGCGGTGGTAGAGGAACAACGCGGCGACTCTTCTTCTGTATTAAAATCTAGTTATGTCCGGACTCTTGATCCCTCCATGCCGGATTCCCGCGGAGGGACGGACGTCAATCAAGTACTGAACCTAAAGTCAGGCAGCGGACCAGACTCGTTGGATAACGTCCAACAATCCAAGCTTCCAAATTCGGAAACTTTTCGGCCCTTGAGCCTCAAGTTGGGCAGGGCTCTGGATTCAATACCACCCACCCACCCAAACATAAGCGATCTATCTCAAATCCAGCAAGAGCCCACGGAGACAGTACATCATTACTGGACCAGATTCCTCCGTGTTATGGACAGGATAAACGACTGCCGTGAAGAAAGTGCAATCTCAATTTTCTGCTACAATTGCACAGACAAAGGAATCACTAATGCCGTAAGTCGCCGTGAAATCACACGCTTCGCCGACCTGGCGTCCATAGTACGAAAGTACTGTGCGATGGAGAGTGTCTGGAAAACCGAAACTAAGTTTTGGGACAATCCGGCTCCGAACACAACCCTAGCCCGAAACAAAAGGGTGCATCATGCTCAGGCACCCGGGACAAAAACCAAAAAGCAAAACCCCATAAAGGGCACGAAACCGTACTGGAGGGATGGCTCAGCGGACCCTGTAAAATTCATAGTACAGAGGGCGCCACTCCAACACATAGCCTCCGAGCATGTTGGATACTGCGGTAGGTGGCCAAAAGTGGCGAAGAGCTTCTAGCCCCGGAGAACCACCCCAACAGTACCGGTATTAACAGTCTTCGAGACTTTTGCGTCAAATAATATGTGGAAACAAACAATCCGCAGCCTTGCCGAAGTCTACCAAGTAGCAACAACAAATCCATGGAGCGACACGGCTATCACCTTCAACGCCAGCGACGAACCTAAATTCCGAACAGCCCGAGCACCAGCCGCATTGGTTGTCAGTCCAATAGTGGACGACTTTCGTCTTACCAAGGTACTCATGGATGGCGGCAGCGGATTAAACCTCATCTACGAGGAAACCCTTCGAAAAATGGAAATAGACTGGAACCGCATTGAGCGAAGCAGCACAACCTTTAGAGGATAATCCCTAGTCGGGAAGCACGCTGCACAGGAAAAATTACACTTGATGTGGTGTTCAGCTCGCCGGACAATTACAGGTCCGAGGAGGTCACGTTCCAGGTGGCTCCGTTCAGCAGTGGATACCATGCTTTATTAGGGCAAGAGGCATTCACAATTTTCCAAGCCATACCCCATTACGGGTATATGAAGCTTAAAATGCCCGGGCCCAATGGAATCATCACTCTTGTCAGTAATCCGGACATAGCACTACACGCCGAAAACAAGACAGTCGCACTAGCCCTAGAGGCACTATCCGAAGCCCTAGCGGCAGAGGAACTCACTGCGTTGCACTCCACGGTGAACAGGGATGATGTGATACTCGATAAGAGATCCAAGTCCACCTCTTTTAAACCAGCGGACGGAATAGTCAAATTCCAGGTCCATCCAACAGACCCCACAAAGACGGCCTCCATTGGGGCACAATTAAACCCTGATGTAGACGCCGCACTACGAGAATTCCTTTGGGAAAATTGGGACATCTTTCCTGGCACCCTTCAGATATGCCAGGAATCCCACGCAGGCTGGCAGAACACAGCCTAAACATCCTAAAAGGATTCAAGCTAGTCAAACAGGCTCTTCGGCGATTTTCCGAACCCAAGAGACAGGCAATGGGAGAGGAGCTAGCCAAACTATTAGAAGCCGGATTCATCAGAGATATAAAACATCTGGACTGGCTAGCAAACCTGGTAATGGTACCAAAAAAGGACAAATCCTGGCGCCTTTGTGTCGATTTTAAAGACCTTAACAAGGCCTGCCCAAAAGGATCCTTTCCCACTTCCCCGCATCGACCAAATCATCGATGCTACCGCAGGGCACGATTCATTGTGCTTCCTCGACGCATATTCCGGATACCATCAAATCAAGATGGCGGAAACAGACCAGGACACAACGGCATTCATTACTCCATACGGGCCATTCTGCTTCAATACAATGCCCTTCGGACTCAAAAACGCCGGCGCAACATATCAGCGCATGATTCAGACATGTCTGGCTACCCAAATCGGCAAAACAGTGGAGGCATACGTAGACGATGTGGTCGTTAAGACCAAACACGTCGAAACTCTAGTAGACGATTTGAGGCTCACATTCGACAACCTCCGAGCATATGACATTAAGCTCAACCCGGAAAAATGCGTTTTTGGCGTACCAGCCGGAAAGCTATTGGGCTTCATTGTATCCGGTAGAGGAATTGAAGCAAACCCAGCCAAGATCCGAGCTCTGTCACAATTGGATACCCCAAAAGACCTCAAACAAATACAAAAACTGACTGGATGCGTGGCGGCTCTAAGCCGCTTCATCTCCCGTTTAGGAGAAAAGGCATTGCCCCTCTATCGCCTCCTCAGGTGCACCGAACACTTCGAATGGACGGATGCTGCCACGGCCGGACTCGAAGAAATAAAGGCCATATTGGCAACAAATCTGGTCCTGGCCGCGCCCAACTTGGGCGAACCAATGTTGTTATATATCGCGGCAACACATCAAGTGGTAAGCGCGGTGCTCGTCGTTGAACGAGAAACATAAGCGCATAAATTCCCTCTTCAAAAACCAGTGTACTACGTTTCCACTGTCTTAACTCCATGCAAGTCCCGGTACCCACATTATCAAAAGATAGCGTATGCGGTGTTCATGGCATCCCGGAAGCTGCGACACTACTTTCAAGAGTGTTCGATAACAGTGGCCTCCGAAGTACCCCTCAATGACATTATAAACAACCGTGACGCGAACGGGCAAGATTGCAAAATGGGCCATCGAGCTCTTACCATTCGACATAACCTATAAACCATGGCGAGCTATAAAGTCGCAAGTCTTGGCTGACTTCATCGCTGAATGGACCGAAGCCGAACTCCCTAAAGAGTACGGCGCATACTCCAATTGGATCATGCATTTCGACGGCTCCAAAATGTTGGCCGGCTTGGGGGCTGGCGTCGTATTGACGTCCCTAACCGGAGACACAGTCCAATTACACGGACTCCAACAATGCAGCCGAATATGAGGACCTCCTACATGGTCTCCGGATGGCAATCTCCATGGGTATTCAACGCCTAGAGGTGCGCGGGGATTCAAACCTTGCAATATCCCAAGTAAATGGAGACTTTGACGCCAAGGATCCGAAAATGGCAGCCTATCGTAACGCTATCTTAAAAATGTCAGCTCGGTTCGAAGGACTCGAATTCCACCACGTAGCCCGGGATAATAACTAGGCAGCTGACGTGTTGGCACGCATCGGCGCAAAACGTGACGCCGTCCCTCCAAACATCTTCCTAGAGCGGCTCTTTAAGCCATCCGTATTATGGGAAGAGGAGTCCAGGAATAACAACCCGGAAGCAACCGCACCACCCAACATAGAACAATCTGACATACTCGGCGGCTCAGTCAATGAAATAACACCGTCGGCCCACGAAGTAATGGCAGTAATTGCCCCGTGGACAGAACCATTCCTAGCCTACTTAATGAGGCAGGAACTTCCCAAGACCAAAATGAGGCCCGCTACATAGTTCGGCGATCTAAAGCCTACAAGGTCCATGAGGGAGAACTTTATAAGAAAAGCACAACTGGAGTCCTTCAAAGGTGCATCCCCGAAGAGGAAGGGCGAAACCTTCTGGCTGAAATTCACGTCGGACTAGGCGGACACCACGCTGCAGCCTGGGCCCTTGTAGGCAAGGCCTTCCGTACAGGATTTTATTGGCCGATGGCCCGGGCAGATGCTCAGGACTTAGTCCAATGATGCGTCGGTTGTCAGCTCTTTGCTAATCAGAGCCACATGCCACCCACCGCCCTCAAAACTATACCCATCACCTAGCCGTTCGCGGTCTGGGGGCTTGACATGGTCGGACCCCTTAAAGGGGGAACCCACAAGCAAAAGTACCTATTGGTCATGGTGGACAAATTCACCAAACGGATAGAGGCCAAGCCAGTTAAAACGGCCGAATCCGGACCTGTGATAGACTTCATATCCGGGGTAGTACACCGCTATGGCATCCCCCACAGCATCATCACCGATAATGGCACAAACTTCATGGACAACAAGGTTAAACTCTGGTGCAAAAATATGGGCATCAAGCTCGACTACGCTTCAGTCTATCACCCTCAAACTAACGGTCAGGTCGAACGAGCAAATGGTCTAATCATGAGCGGCATCAAACCCAGGTTAGTGCGGTCCCTCACGGAATCTAACACGCACTGGGTAGAGGAGCTCGACTCCGTACTCTGGGGGCTGCGAACCACGCCAAATCGTACTACCGGATTCACGCCATTCTTTATGGTATACGGCGCAGAGGCAGTCTTGCCCTGCGATATAATTCATGACTCACCTCGAGTGCGCATGTACGAAGAAAGAGAAGCCGAGTTGGATCGGCAGGACAGTTTGGACGCATTGGAGGAGGAGCGCGATGTGGCAAAGGCTTGTTCCGCATTCTATCAGCAGCAGGCTCGAAGATATCAAAGCAGAGAAGTACGGGCCAAAACTTACAATGTTGGCAAACTAGTTCTACGCCTGCCGGACAAGAAAAAGGACAAACTCAAGCCCAAATGGGAAGGTCCCTTCATCATCGACCAAGTCCTGACCGGCGGAGCATACCGTCTCAAAACGCATCGGACAACCGACTCGAGCCGAACCCATGGAACGCAGCCCGCCTCCGAAGATTCTACGCCTAGCGCCGGACTCAGAGTTCGTCTCCTTCCTCCGTCCACATTTTATACTTCAGTTGTCTTTTGTTTCTCTGGTTTCTCCTCCCTTTTTCATAGAGCCTTTAAGGGCTGATCTGCGCATTGTTCGCACACACTTGATGTGCTACCCGCACTCATTATACCTGGGGGCTTCTTTAACAGAAGCTTATTTATACGGGCTTTATGCCCAACACATGTGTCACACTTCCGCATGTACCTTTTATTCACCATTATATGCATCGATATGACTTGAGTTTTGGCCAAGCTGGGTTGCCTGGCTCCTGTGCTTACCCCTACGTTCCCGATTGTTCGGCTAGGAGGTAAAGGGAGCACCTCTGTGATTGTTACTGCCAGGTCAGCCGGATGTGTACCTCAGACTGGGTGAAGCCGAAAGCTAGCGTTCTTAAGGGAATATTCGGTCGGTGACTCGAAAGATGATTTCTTATTTACTTATTTATCTGCCCCCAGATGCTTTTCTGCTCTTTTTGCAGTCCGGACATGCACTTTAGGGCATGCCTCCCAGGGAAAGGAACCCCTAACGGAACTATTCTCCCTGGAAGATGTTTCTTACTAACCATGTAATATAACATAACTAGTTGGGCACTTGTCTGATAAAGCACTAATGACCCCTATGCCTGGTCTCCATGCATGCCCCGGTTTTTTTTCATAACCAAGAGGGTATGCGGACACACTCCGGAGTCTAGGGTCCCGAGGTTGAAGCGAAAAGGTCTGCAAAGACAAACGATCTACAATCCGGCCAGAAGGCATTTTACATGCCATTTTAAAATACATCGTCAAATTGACTGACTGTACTCCTCTTCAATCCCGTCTAACAGGCTGTCTAATTTACAGTCCCGTTGGGAATACTTAGCGGCCAACTCTACTTGGCCGTACATTAAGCTCACAGGGATCTCCTTCCCATCGGGCCCCATAGGTCCGACCTCGGCCATGTGGTTCGGATCCGCCTTCTTGTACCGTGTCTTCACCATAGCCCAGGCATCCCTCGCACCTTGACGGCAGGCCGATATCTTCCATAGACGGAAGCGCTACCGTGCTCCCTGAAGCTTCTCCGCAAGCCCTCCAAGGCCCTCGGGTAGGGAGACGGACGGCCATAAGGCCTGGGCGATGCCACTCATCACCTGTCGAACATGTTCGTGCAGTTGCACCAGCTCGGGAATTTGGTCACCCGTTGAACCGGGCATTTCCTCCACAGGGCGACCTGTGAGAACACCTACATACATATTTCTGTCAATCGACTTCCTCGCCGAACTCTTCTTTTCAAAAGACTTTTCTCAAGCACTTACTATAAATGCCGCGACGAAGCCGCTGATTCTCCTTCACGGAGCCAGACAGCTGGGCCCGAACACCCTTTAGCTCTTCTCCCAGCTGGATGTGGGCATCTTGGAGTTTATTCCTCTCCTGCTGCACCTTCATAAGCACCCTCTCGCCGGCCTTCAGCTGGCGCAGTAGCTGTTGCTTGTCCGGATCAAGCCCGGCAACATCTACAATATTATCGTCAGATTTATATGCACGCCGCACACCGTTTATCTTTTTGAAATATGTGTTACCGGAGGGGGTCTCTGTGTCTCCTCCTGCGGCGGCTAGTGCGGCCTCAAGTTGGGCCTTCCACTCTTGAAGCTCCTGAGACAATTGGGTATTCTTCTCCGTAAGATCCTACATATCAAATGATCCTTAAATCAGTTATTTTAACTACTTTAAGTCTCGGGGGCTACAGGCATATATAACTATTAAAATTCCTTACCCGTATGTCTTTCACATACTGCTCCGTGGCTCTGGTTAAACCATCTTGAGCGGCACGGAGGTGCGCGTCTCCCATGTTAAAGGCATTCAACGCCTCCGGGGAGAAACACGCGTCACGAAGAACTGTCCGGCGGCGCCTGTGATTCATGGCACTCTCCACCTCAGACCTGGTGGCGGACGGCCTGTCGGCATCCTCTGTTGGAGGAGCATCCGGCTCACGCCTTGCGCTCGCCTCCCCCTCCGGACCAGGTGTTGGGGCCTGGCTAGCGGAGGCTTGGTTGGCAACCTCTCCGGGCACAGTCCGGCGAGCGCTCTTTCTTCTGGAAGAGTTATAAGCATTAATGTACTTCACAGGAGTCTTTTTCTTAAAAATGGCAGCGTGACATACCTTTGCGGCAACGTTTCAATTTGCACCGCACCCCTCTTCTGCCTGCTGGGCCAAACTGACCCTTGTTGGTCAGCCGCCACGGGATCAGCTTCCCGCCTTGAAGGGACCTCCTGCGAGACACCGTTGGTATACGGCGGTTAGAAATAAGCACAGACGAAGTAATGGTGTCAGGGCTCTGGTCATAGTTACCTGGGAAGCCGGAGATAAACTGGGGTAGTCGGCCGTAATGGCGACTAGAGCATTGTCCATGCTAAGTTGGTGGAACACCCCGTCAATCAGTTCCACCTTTATGTCCGGATCCTCTTCGGAGGCCGGATCAAGGGATCTTCCCGGATCCTCGGGTTGTGGAGCCGGACTGTGTATGCCCTCCACATCCCGGCGCAGTTCCTGCGTCGAAATCATAAAGTAAGACACTTAACTTTGAACGCACGGATCGGATAGATAAACATTCGCTTACCCAGCTCCGAGGGTTATTCATGGAGAATCCATTTAATGGACTCGTTTGGAGGAAGTCCTCCTTCTCCCCCTTGTACAAGCCGGACAGGATCTTCACCAGATCGGCGGCCGATCCCGGCCCCTTGCTGCCATGACGAGTGGCGTCATTCTCCCCGTTGAAATCCCACATGGGGTGGCCCCTATATTGGAGCGGTTGCACCCCTCGCATTCTGCACGTGGCCATGACTCCAATCATGGTCAATCCAGAATGGGCCAGCAACCTTATCCGGCCCATCAGATAATGGACGCTCCTATCATCTTCCCGTTGAGGACTCCGCGGGCGCCAACTCAGGCGTTTCTTCAAAGGAGTGTTGCTGAACTCCGGGAGGCCGATCCGAACTAGGTCAGGCAGTGGAGCGTCTTCCACATAAAACCATTCCGAAGGCCAATCTTCGGACGCCTTCTTTGGGGTTCCGCATAGATACCCGGTCCCGACGATGCGCCATATTTCGGCTCCGCCCACTTGATATATCGACCCCTCGTGAGAACGGGGTACGAGGCAAAACAATCTCTTCCACAGCGCGAAATGGGGCTCGATGCCCAAGAACAACTCACAAAGAGCTACGAAACCCGCAATATGCAGAATGGAGGCGGGCGTGAGGTGATGAAGCTGGAGTCCGTAGAACTCCAGAAGCCCCCGGAGAAAAGGATGTATGGGAAATCCGAGCCCCCTTATTAGATAAGGGACGAAGCACACCCGCTCTCCTTTGGAAGGACTGGGGGTGGTCTCCGCCTGCTTTCCACCTTTGTAGGTGGCCAGCCCGGCTCGAACCGGGACCATAAAGGCCGGAGGAAGGTATCCCTCCGCATGGAGCGTCACCAGCTCGCTGTGCGGGACTGAACATCTCCTCCAATCTCCTGGCTGAGGGCTGGGAGCGCGAGAGGAGGAGCCGCGTCGACGGTCCATGATGAAGTGGATTTTTGTTAGAAGCGCTCCGATGAGTACTCGCGGAAGGGGGATGGTGTAATTTGGATCTGGATTCTTGCCTCTCTTATAGGCGGCTTATTCGCGAAGCTTGGGGTTAAAATGTAAAAATACCCTGGCCTTTCGCATTCGTACGACACGTGGAAGATGGCCATTATTGGGCGTAGAAGCCAAGGAGCACAACATTTATAAGGAAGCCGGACACTATTCAGCAAGCACATGGAATTTGAAGGAGAACCCGCCTTGCAACGCCGAAGACAATATACACGTCGGACTCGTCGTCATTGAAGCCTGGTTCGGGGGCTACTAAGGGAGTCCTGGACTAGGGGGTGTCCAGATAGCCGAACTATCATCATCGGCCGGACTCCAAGACTATGAAGATACAAGATTGAAGACTTCGTCCCGTGTCCGGATGGGACTTTCCTTGGCGTGGAAGGCAAGCTTGGCAATACGGATATGTAGATCTCCTACCATTGTAACCGACTCGGTGTAACCCTAGCCCTCTCCGATGTCTATATAAACCAGAGGGTTTTAGTCCGTAGGACAACAGGAATTACAACAATCATACCATAGGCTAGCTTCTAGGGTTTAGGCTCCTTGATCTCGTGGTAGATCCACTCTTGTACTACCCATATCATCAATATCAATCAAGCAGGAGTAGGGTTTTACCTCCATCGAGAGGGCCCGAACCTGGGTAAAAACATCGTGTCCCTTGTCTATTGTTACCATCCGCCTAGACGCACAGTTCGGGACCCCCTACCCGAGATCCGCCGGTTTTGACACCGACACCAGGCCTTTAACTCTTCCCATGAACCGATGAAATTAGGCGGCAGCCCCTTCAACCAAGTGCGGGTCGTCACGTTCAACATCATGGTCAAGTACTTGGCCATTGCATCGTCACTGACCTCCAGCGGCTCCGTAGCCATCTCATAGCTTTCAATCCATGCCCTAGGCTGTAAATCAGCCATGTAGTTTGGCACCTTCCGAGGCCCCTTAAAATCCTTGGGCAAACGCTCGTTACGCAGAGCCGGCACCAAACAAGGGACCCCTCCGGTCCTAGTGGTCACGCCTGCCTCAATAGAAGTCGTCGGGTAAATCGGAAAAGACTGGTAAGCCGCTCGCTAAGACGCCTGCTCAGCCGCCTGTTGAGTCGCGTGCTCAACTTCTTGACGTATTCTGTCCTGATCAACCAAGTTAAAAGCTCCATCACACGCCCGGTCATGCCCGCCCGGCTGGTTACGGCGCCGGGCATTGCTTGAAATAGCCGCTGAATCCATGTGCCTGCTATAACTCGGGCTCTGGCTTGGACGAGGGGTTGAATGAATCCTGTCTCGGCTATACGAGTACGCCTCCTGCTGTGCCAAAGCCGTCTAAAGAAGCTCTCTGATCCTTCGGGTTTCAACCGCCATCGGAGAGTCTCCCTCCACCGGGAGAGTCACCAATCATGCTGCCGCAGCGCTCATGTTCTCCAGCGGGTTAGAATAATGACCCGGTGGTGTCGGTACATACTGGGGTGGAGCCGTATTCATCCGAGGAGGTTCCATCATACGCGGCTGAACCGACGTTCCGGCCCCGGGTGCTACAACCCGGTCTATCTCCGGCGGATTACTGGGCCCTGCACCGGGTGTATGAAAGAGGTTTTGAGGGTCGTAAATTGGAGGCAGACGAGATTGAGTCTTCTGGTACCTTCTCCTCATGACCTCATTGGATGCATTCTGATCCATCATGAGCCAGAAAGTCTGCGTCTGAATCCGCTGAGCCTGAGCGTCCAGAGCCGCCCGCTCTGCGGTTATCCTGACATCTTCCGCTGCCAGGTCTTCCTTAGCCTGCACTATATCTTGTTTTAACTGTGCCACTTCCGCATCATGTTGAGCTTGACCCGCCGGGTTGACCGCGGCGGCTAACAGAGCGGTCATCTTATCCATGAGATCCATCAGCACCTGAGCCAGTGGGCGCACAGGGCCTCCTGCCCCGGCTGCCGCTAAGCCGGAGGTTATTGCTGCCGCAGTTGTGGAGTTTTGGATGGGTTGCATGCCAGCCATGAAGATCCCAACTCTGCTCAGCGGCTCAAGGAGGTCCGGAATACTGTTGCCATCGGAACAGCCCCCAAGCCCGCCGTCTTGCAGTTGGTACAACGAACCTGTCTCACCTGTGGATGATTCACCATCAGAATAGATGGCTATCTCACCGCCCGATGCAGATCCTTCAGAGAGTCCTCCGTGGATGCATCCCATGAAGGAACGCTTCACGGCAGGCAGAGCCTAGGCGGGTCTCGCACGCTGAGCCGTCTCGACGAGGTCAGTGCAGATGTCCGGCTCAGGGCCCGGCTCGCCGATCTTGCCGATGAAGACGTGGATTCTGCCAAAGGGGACCCGGTACCTTCACTCAATTGAGTCGGCCTCGGGGCCCCAGCCTGCATCATCGATGTAGAGCTTGCCGCGACGACTCTTGGTCATCTGTCCCACAGTGTATCCCTTGAGCCCTTTGAAGCTGCCCTTCAAGAACTCAAATCCACCGTGCGCTGGCCCCACGGTGGGCGCCAACTGTCATGGAATTGTCACGTCAGATATCCTAGTGAAAGGACTTAGTCGTGGAGCCATCGCAACTAGGAAGCTTAAAGGGGTTAATCGGGACAAAGGACACGGGGTTTATACTGGTTCGGCCCCTTACGGTGACGGTAAAAGCCTACGATCCAGTTTTGAGTGGGCTTGCTTATGACTCGATTACTAGGGAGCGGAATCACTTGACCAGCTCTCGATCTGATGTTACTTGCCCTGAACCGCCGTCGGGTCGTCCCTTTATATGTAGAGGTCGACACCCAACGGCTCACAGAGTCCCGCCTGGCTCATAAACAGTGTCCGGCTCGGTCTCTTAACTATTCTTGCCTTACAAGACAAGTCATATACATATGGCGGTTTATCTCTACGGGCCTTAAGTCGCCTCTGAGCTTTGGGCCCTTAACTGAACCGCCATCTTTAAGCTTGGTCTTGGGTTTCACAAGGTATAACCAGGCCCCTCCTGGGCGGGTCATACCTACACTACAAAAAAAATATATACTTCCGTGATGATACGTGTTTGTCACAGTAGGTCGCGTTTTTTGTCATGCATGTACATCCATGACGATTTTATGACAGAATCAAGATAGACATACCTGTGCTGTCGTAGAAGTGTTCCATGACATTACCAAAATTATCATCACGGAAGTGTCCACTTCCATGACGATAAATCGCGCGTCACAGAAGTGCTTTCATCAAGGGTGACCGACACGTGGCATCCACCATAATGGAATGCCGTTAAGCTATCGGGTCGGGTTTTGGATCCGATAACCCATTAACAGCCCCGATCAATGGGGATTTTCCACGTGTAAAATCATCATTGGCTGGAGGAAACACGTGTCGGCTCACCGTTGGGACAGATGTCATCCGCTCATTGGACCGAAGGCGCCTATGATACGGTGACACGTGGCATGGCCCAACAAAGGCCCATTCCTGTGAAAAGGCCGGCTCGTTTGACTTGGTCAAAAGGTGGTGGGCCGGCCCATGGAAAGCCTGTTAACGGCAATGTTCGCATATAGCCCATTTACAGCCTGCTAACCCAGGGCCCGTTACACCCTATCCGAATTAGGCCCAGTAGCGTCATCTGGGCCGTCCAATATGATTCCAGCCCGTTTTAACTTCCAGCCCATGTGTGGCCCATGACTTCTTTCGGCCCATATGAGGCCCTTTGTAACTCTTGCCCATTAACGGCCCGTGGTGAAACTGGCCCGTAATGAACAGTGTACCACTTTATACCCATTAACGACTCGTTATTCTATTGGGCCATTTCCAGCCCAAGTTATCATTCGGCCTTCTCAGGGCCCATTGATTGTTGGGCTCATTTGCAGCATTCGGTTACATACGGCCCGTTATTGTCATTTTCTGCTTGTGGGCCAAATTCAGCCCGTCGTTACAGTCGGCCCGTTTGTGGACCGTTAATACGTTGGGACGTTTTCATGTAAAAAAACCCGTTGGGCTGTTTTCATAGAGTTATCAAATACGGTCTATTAATGGCCCGTTATGGTCCACGAATAGTATGGCCCATGATTGGTGAAATGATGGTACGCCCCGTAGAAGGCCCATGGATCCTACGGCCCGTATGAGGCCCATGGATAGTACGGCCCGTAGACGGCCCATGGTTCGTACGTCCCGTAGAAGGCCCATGGACCCTACGGCCCGTAGAAGGCCCATGAATCCTAAGGCCTGTATAGAAGGCCAATGGATCCTACGGACCATATAGAAGGCCAATGGATTCTACGGCCGAAAGAAGGCCCATGGATCATACGGCCTGCAGGAGGCCCATGGTTACAACAGTCCGTGTGTTGCCATGATTATTTTGGCCTAGTTACCAAAAATAGGCTATTGTGGCCACTAGAAAAACACAGAAAAAGAACTGCAGTGACTACAAGCAAACAACTAAACAAGACAATAAGGAAATAAATAAGCAAGCAATTAACGCTAGCCTATTACCGCTATTACACATATTACATCCACTGGGCATCAAAGTTCGCCACCAGTGCAAATATAGGGAACAAAGCAGCATATTACATACACTGGCCGTCAAAATTGGCCACCAGTGCAAATAAACGCGACAGCAAAACAAGAGCATAACTGAAACAACTTCGGAAGAGCTCAAGAAACATTATCCTGGGTAATCACCATGCTGGCAATAAGCTTAGCAAGCTTATTAGCTTTGTCCTGTTTGGCGCTAAAATCCTCCAACGCTTGCTGTTGCACCAGAAAGTATGCATCTGAATGCTCCAGGGACTTCTGCAGTCCTTCCGCTTCTTGTCGCAGTAGAGCTGGTCGATGTCTTTCAGCTTGTAGTTGAGACTCAAGAAACTGAACTGATTGAGATAGTGAGTTTGAATAGCTTGTGCAAGCGGTAGTGTCCAGTAACTCGAACACTAAACCAAGACAGGACTTTGGGGTTGTCTCGCTGTCTTCAAGATAGTCTTCCTTAGCTGTTTTATCAGCTTTGTTGGAGACCAACAAGGATGTGTCACTATCCTGAACCTTATCTTCATTACTTCCTTTACCATTGCTTAATAAGGCACTCTTCCCCAATATTCTTTCAGCATTCTAAAAGAAGAAACAAGCAGACACATAACAAGTTTAGCATGTACTAGTATATGAAACTCATTTCGGTGAACCAGTTCATTAGTAAGGTGGACAGGATTAAACTACCAAGTCTTCTATTGCCAAGTACTAGTACATAATAAAAGCATCAAACAAACATATATCTATGTCCTATGGTCACTGCATTGTCTTGCCAAATCAAAATAGAGACACGGTTCAAATCATATCAGTTCAAGACAAAGCAGCAGTGAAAGAATACAAAGCGTGGGAAACTACACGGCACAACAAGATTTCATATGGGTACCACGGGTCTACATGTACTACAACACTATTGGCTCTGTTGTGATGCTAGTAATGTGCATGATATGAAGGTCAACTGTATACACAATTGAAATTGAAATCAAAAGAGCTATTGATAAGAGCAAACCTGTTAAAGAAACATGCGTGAACATACCTGTTGTGCCATTGGAGTTTCGATTGGATCCTTCAATTTAAAAATAAGTTTGTATGAGTAAATACAGTGATACAAGAGCAAAGTAATCATAGTTAAAAAAGGCACGCCTAAGCGAGCGCTTAAGCGCGCCTAGGCTCTAGGCGTTGGCAAAATGCATTGCGCATAACTATGCTTAATCTATGCATAAGCATGCGCTTTTGTCAGTAAAGCACAAGGCGGTGGCAAAACGCACAATTAACGCCTAGCGCTTTTTTGAACTATGATAGCAATGGAATCTTAAATTAGAACAGTTGTTCTTCAGGTTTAGGCACTTGTTCTACATGAACAGAGTACATTAAGACGCAAGAATATAATACTTAAAAATAGAAAATGAGCTCATAGACCTTACCACATTCTTGGTTCGGGACCAGTATAGAACAAGGCATTCCCAGTCATCGTCCAGTAAATTTGTCTCAGGAGAACGCAAGGGAATTTGATGAGTTTCTTTGCCGGTGAAGTATGTTTTCTGGTAATTCGGATACTGCCACTAAGCATTCTTGAAGATAGCAGAGGTATTAGCACATGTTACCTCATCCCGAGTTTCCAAATAGGTCCTTCTCTATAGAGAAAAATGGGAAAATTTGCTGTATTATAACCATCATGGAGGTAGGATGTATGGGACGAAGCAAAGTAATTGCCATGAATAACATTACTTACACATAACTCATGGACAAACACCTACAACTGGCATTTTCCTTCATCTTCGGTATAATATTTCCAAGATGGGAAGATACGCACATACGATTTAACAACATCAAATGCGATAGATGCTAAACTATGACTAGCTGGTTGTGCTTCCTCCACAGGAATAAGCGTACTAACTGGTGGAGTTGGGGTTCGCCGTGATAGTACTGGCCCTTTGGGCACTGGAGCTACCTTACTAACTGCTCTTGTTTGGGAGCTCTGTGGTGGAGATGGTGCTGTGTCAACAGGAACTGGGTTACTATCGGCTGGGGTTGGGGTTAGATTGGGTGAAGCTGGTTCTCTGTCTATCGCAGTAGGGGTACAATATGCGAGAATTTGGGTTATGTGTGGTAGGGATGGTTCTTGTGCATGTACAACCGGGGTGCTATCTCCACCAAGAGGTAGCACTGTTTTATTTGAAGACCGTGTTTTTAGTCCGCTACATACTGGCATCACCCACAAATGGCTGATAAACAGGAAACATAGTTGAATGTACAGACATTGTATGAGAGACAGATGCAATAGATAGTGTGGAAAAAAGAGGGCATGAAATAGTTGACATGTATATTGTTTAACTAAAACGGATAGCATGACATAATTTCACATATATGATGTCTATCTAAACTGGATAGGATAGCATAACATAATTCAAAGATATGATGAATAACTAAACAGGATCGCATGACATAATTCACCTACATGTTATCTAAGTAATCATGATCGCATCATTTAATTCACATATGTGATTTATATGCTAAACAGAGGGCATTCGATATGATGTCTGAACTAAGAACATGGTGTTGAATATTGTGTATATGATGTCTAAACTATGCAATGCAAGACATCGTATGCATGATATGAGCAGTATAACCGTGCCAAGTTAGAGCATACACCTCAGTGGGGGAATAGGAATGGTCATCTGTCTCTGAATCCATTTCTGAGGAGCTATCGGGACCCAACAAGAGATCTACTTCGACAGGTAGCACTGTCTGCACTGAAGGCCTTGTTTTCACTCCAGCTTTTTCCATCTCCCACCCAAATGGCTGATTCACAGGAAGTGTAGTTTAATGTACAAACATTGTCGACAAATGGAAATGTAATGAAGAAAAGGATGGGCAAGATATCATTCAAATATATGATGCCTGGTTAAACAGGATGGCATTGCACATTTCACATATATTATGGCTGGCTAAAAGACATGAGACAGCATAATTCCCATATATGATATAGAAACTAAACAGGTGGCATTACAAAACATGTCTAAACTAAGCAGATGACATATATGATGTCAAAAGTAGGCACTGCAAGGCAACATATGCATGATATGACTAACATCATCATGCCAAGGTAGAGCAAACACCTTGGGGGTAAATAGGAGTGGTCAGTGGCGTCTGAATCTGCCTCAGAACAGATATCTTCCTCTGGATTACAATCTGGAGAGGGGTGGGGAGGGTTTGCCATTGAACCCACCATGGAGCGATGTCTGCATGACATTGTATTGCCGCGCAAAACTCTTCTCTTTTTCTCTACATGTTCACCATGACTATGTACAATATCTGACATGCATACGAAAAAAATATGGTGAGATTATGTAAGGAGAGCATGCAGAAATTTAGAGTGATGGTAACAACTAGTGGATGGATCCAAAATAATGATAGCAGGCTGATGATTGCTTTAAATTAATAAAAAGACAGATGATGATTGCTTTATTATTTGTTTCCCACCCAAGATGAACAACATAGGCATACCCTAGGTGAACCAGATATTAGACAGACATACTATTCATTGCTGCCTTGATATGTGCCCCACAACTAATTTAGAGCTCAAGTTTGAGCATTAATTTGGACCTGACTTGGGAGTCCAAGAGCTGAACAAGACAATAAAGTAGCAGATAAGTTTAAGCAATGCATACCATAAGCAGAAACAAAAGAGTGCGGCCTCTCTTGTGGACCCGTGTACTCCTCAGGTTCGTCTACTAAGTCGATGATGGTGATGCCGTTGTGGTGGGTGCCGACAGCAGGGAAGGAGATCTGAGGCGGCGAAAGACGGTTAGGAGTCGTGATGTCTGGTTTGGTGGATGCTTCTGTCGATGGAGCAGCTCAGGTGAGGTGGACGACGTCACGGCAAGAGCAGGACAAACCACACAAAGTTCTCTTCGACACGTACCTGTAACTGATGTAATTCTGTAAGGGCTCATTTGGCTTGCATGATTCTTAAAACGCAGGGATAGGAAAAACACCGGAATAGGATAGGAAAATGCACATGGTAGACAGAGCATTTGTAAACACAGGATTTCTGTCAACTTGGGTGTTTGGTTTACAGGGATTGGAAGAGGAGAGGAATGCAAAGAAACATGGCCAAAATAAAGTGAAACCATATGAAAGCGTGTACAGTTAGAATGTTATTCTGGCACTAATGCACTTGGTCTTGTTTTCATGCATAGGATTTTGAAAAGTAGGTCCAGGTGGATGTTTTGCTTCATTCCTTTCAACAAAATGCATGAATAATTGAATAGTAGAGTGCCATTGGAAAATTCCCTATTGCTATGTTTTTCCGTTGAACCAAAATAGCCCTAATGGATCGACGTGAATGCATAGTAATAAGTGACGCAACAAGTGTACAACCTATTTGCCGTAGCCGTGTCGACCTCAGCATCATTGGGTTGGTCGCTGAAGCAGTTGAGGCAGAGGTGGCTGTCGGAGGTTTGGAGGAAGATCTGAGGAATCTGTAGACGGCGTCCAGGGCACTGCTCTGTTGTGATGGATCGTTCTGTCATTGGAGCAGCTCCGGTGAGCCGTAAGACGTCAAGGCTGAAGCAGCACAAGACAGCCATCGTCAATCTCAAGTGGGATTCTAATAGCATCTCCAATAGATGATGTAAAATGGATGTAAAATTAACATCACCAAAAACCACCTGACTACAATAGATGAGGTAAAAACTGTTGACTATGAACTTAACTGTCGAAACTGAAATTTACTGTGGAATCTGAATGCTACTGTCGAAACTGAACGCAATGGTAGCAGAGAGGCACTTGACATGTAGTTTAGGGAGGGCCTGCAGTTCATCTTCAACCTGCACCCCCCTGAGCCGCCAGCCACCACTGGCCGAACCGCCGGCCCCAACGCCGCCTCGCCGCCTCGAAACAACTCGCCACCGCCGCCACGGCTATTAACACCAGATTTTGGCATGACATAAAAAGAAAATGGGATGGCTTCGAGTGAGAGGGTTTTCAGCATGGAAAGTTTCACATCGCCGAGAGGAACAACTTTGATGTTTAAGTCATAGCCATCCGACCTCATCTCTAAGGCCGAAGTTGTGCTCAAAGTACTGGATTTTGTATTCAGAACACTGTTCGGCTGATTAAGCCCCCAAGACTGCCTCATATGGAAGAATTATCTACACTAATTATCTTCGTCTCGTCGAAAAGATCGATTTTGATATAAAGATCGTCGCAATCCGAGGTTGTATGCAAAAGTTAGAGCCCGCACAACGAGACCCTCCAGCGAGCAAAATATGACGCCCGGAACCAGACACATATGTGGGTGTGTCTGATGAGATGCGTGAATAATTTGTTGTTTTGCACAAGCGATTTGACCCATGGGATGACCTCTAATGAAAAAACGTTCAACATGAAAGATGTTCGTCTCGTCGAAACAGTCAAGATTGCTTTTGGACTCGTTTCCATCCGAATTTGAACCAAACAGTAAGGTACAGTCAGTTTGCCATCACAAAAAGGACCAGCAAGGTACAGTCAGTTTAAACCAAACAGTTTTGGAAAGTTCGGATAAAACTAGTCCGAATTTGACTAGGGTTTTGGACGTGAATTGATGCAATTTTCTTGTAAGGAAAGCCTAGATGAATCCTTTTCTTGTACGGGAAGTCCATCCGCCTCTTATATATGTTGGGGGTGACGACCGATTGAACAACACACAATCGAACAAATCAATATACTACTTTTTCATCTACGTTTTATCTCTCCACCGTTTTTCTCTCTCGTTCTTCGCTGTTCTTCGTGTTTGAGAGCTGCGAATCCCGAGGCTCTAGGGGCGAGCGAATCGACCTAGGGCAGCCCATAGCCGCCGCACTCCCTGACGGGGTCCCTCCCGGGGGTGTGGGGTTTTCTGGTCTGCAAAAGCGCCCGTCGACTGTCTTGCATATCGCGCTGTCGGTCTGGTCTCCTTTGACGTGAGCTGCGGTGCATCACCCCCGGCGTCGAGGGTACACATGACATATTCGTGTGTCAACACCGGCCAGCCCTCTAGGCCCCCCGTCCCCCACCCTGAACCCTAAGATAGATAGTGGGGTACCTCTCCGGCGAGCCCCCGTCCCCGCTGCGGGTGGTTCTTCCTTAACTCCGGCGAGCCCCCCAACCCCTGAAAATCGACTGACCCAAAAGTCGATTCAGTCGACTGAAGTGTGGCTTAATCGGAGCAAAGCAGCAGCATGAGCAAGGGGAGAGCAGCAGCAGCAGCTAGGCGAGCGAGCGATCGAGCGAGAGCCGGAGCAGCAGCAGCAGCGCGAGCGAGCGAGCAAGAGCTAGAGCAGCAGCAGCAGATCCGGCTGGTATGGCCGCCGCCGCCGAAGGGGCCTCGCACTGGGGGAGAGCCGCCGTGGAGATGTCGCCCGCGGCGCCAGCTTCAAGGTAGCCGCTCCATGGGGGTGCGGGATGGAGCATCGTCAGCGCTGGGAGGTCGAGTTAAGGAGAAGGTGCGATGCGATGAGTGTACAACCTCTTTGGTGGCGCCGAGTAGGCCTCGGCTTCGTCCGAGGAGTCGGTGAGGATGCTGCGGTTTCGATGGAGCAGGTTAAGGCGGCCCTGTGGGGATGGAGCATCCGCGATAGACGAGGCGATCATCGGAGCAGCTCCTTGGAGGTGGAGGACAGGGCGGCTGAACCGGTGGGACGACGAGATGGATGACGGATCCTCATCCAGGGAGGTGGACGAGGGACGTCGAGCTATTGCGGAGGACGACGTCATCAGGGAAGAGGCTCCGGCTGGGCAGCGGTGACGTGGCGGACGGAGGAGGGTGGGGTTTCGCGGCCAGAGCGGAGAGGTTATGGTGGCCTGGGATTTCAAATGGCGAAAGGGAGGCGATGGGAGGGGGTGAAGCATTACTTAGGGACGCGCTTGTCCAAAATGTAGGGTGTGTTACAAAAGTACCCCCCACCGATTTGAACTAGCAGCCCTTTCGGCTCAGGGTTAGAAGGGGGATTTCGCATGTCGGGATTTGGCAGCTGGAGGGAGTTTTCGCGCACGTTGTAATTTCGGGATAGCAAGGCGCGGGTTGTGAAGGCGCCAGTTTTGGGAGCACGATATCTGAATTTTCAAGATATAACAAGACGCGGGTTGAATTTTAGGAACAAGCCTAACGTGTTGTAATATTGTACTTGTACGTACCAAATCAATTCGCACTTCCCTCAACCAAAAAGAAAACGAAAAAAATAAAACTATTCACACCACACAAAGAGAGAGTCTTGCCCCATTTTACTATACAAATGCTATTCAAAGCTACTCCCCCCTTCCATCTATATAGAGCCTAATGTGTTTTTCGATGCTAACTTTGACCAAATATTAGACCAATCATATATGACATGCAACTTACACAAAGCACACCGTTAAATTCGTCTGTGAAAGGTTCATTCAATGATATAATTTTCACATTGTGCATGTCATGTACTATTAATCTTGTCAATAGTCAAAGGCGGTCTTAAAAATCTCATTGCGCCCTATATGGATGGAAGGAGGGAGTATGAATCCATGTTATGTCCGATTAAATTTTTTCGCTTGCTGTATAATGCATGTAACCTACTCATACCAACATTTTAGTGCATTCCAAATGTCTATACTACCGCTGCAATTCGAACTAAATTTGAATTCGTTTCTCTATTTCGATAAGAATCTACAATCATGATTGTTGCCAACTTCAACCATCATTCATGTATTACCTTAATAACACACCACATGATTACTATAGAGATAGATATGAACTATGTGTACTACATGAACTCGAATTCTATTTTTTGAATACACTTGATGTTGATTCCAAATAATAGTACATTTGATGTACTAACTATATATTCATAATCTAAACCATGTTCCATACGTACACCGTGTTTATCACACAAAGTATAGTGCCCCGCCCCCTACATTATGACAAGTATTTAGACCTGAGTTTCAAAAGCCACACATTAGCCCAAATTATAATCGATGTTCTACATTATGATATCTTCTTCAAGTATCCGTATCCACTTTTTTATAATGAATTATGATCGTTGTTCGTCTTTTACACCTTCACGATCCTGTTCTATTTGTAGCTAGCTAGTGCTAACTTTCTATCGTGCATGCACACGCTCGCCCCCCTCTCACACACCCTTAGCGTCCCCTTCATCGCGCACGTTCATTATTTCTCTTTAGGCCGTCCACCAGCGGTGTGTGTAGGCCCCCGGCTCCTTCTTTCCGGCACACACCGGCCGATATACCTCTCTAGCCAAGTGTGCCTACAACAAACACATATATACTTCCCCTCTTCTCTTCTCACCGTCCATGCCCCCATATGTCCAGTACGATTCCACGCAGGTGCACACTCCCGCCCCTCTTTTCATTGATCACATACTCGCACACTCCTCACCCCTCGACATGGTAGGCCTCTCGCACCACCTCCTAGCCACACCCTCTCCCCCTGTCTGCCTCTCCGGACCTTATTTGCTTCTAACACATGCAGGCGTGTATATGAACTGATCTCCCTACATATAGCCAGGTCGACTATAATTCGTTTTCACCAAGCATCGATACACTTACCTCGCTAGTTATGCCTCTCCTTTTCTCGAACACACGACGGTTAATCTTCCTATGTAGTTACGTATGCTTATCACAACCATATCTTCTCCCCTCATCATCCTTGAATACCTCCCGACCCGTCTCTCACACGCACGTGCATAGACAGACAGACATCCCCCGCCCTCTCTTATTGATATTGCACTCATACCCTCCATTTGTCTAGCAAGCCTCTCCCACCATTTGTGAGACACCACTCCACCACCAACCCTCCGACGTTCTACCTTTGTCTTTTTCCCAACCTTATTCCTCTGCTACACATATCCATGGATGTCGATCGATCTCCCTCAATACATAGCTAGGTCTCTCTCCTTCCCCACACATATACTAGTTGATCGAAGCCCCTC
>NC_041389.1:644773075-644778689 GCF_002162155.2 Triticum dicoccoides
TAGGTATCCATGCCATGGAGAAAAACTGCACCTCTGCCCTCTCAAATTCCAGTAGGCCAGCCTCCCTGTATCTTTGACATGGGCAAACACAAATTTGATGTCACTCTTTATCGATCGCGCAGCCACACACTTCATCCCTGTTTTCAATTATATCGATATCTCACGTCCATGACTCTGTTTCACACACATTGCATATGTTACGTTTTTCTGATTGAGATATCATCAACACATTGCCTCTATTTCGCACAAACCATCTCTCTCACACCCACCCACGTACGTACCTGCACCTAAAGAAGAAGTGCATGCAGGACGCACGTACTCACGTCTCGTTCCCGGCCACACCCGCGTGGGTACACGATGGAGTTGGTTTCTGTACGAAAAGGCAGCCCACGTGATAATTTGACGCGTGTAGCGGTTGTTTGCTCGAAGGAGGGTCGGGTACCACGCCTAGACGGAACAAAGTTCGACATGACGTGTTAGCATTAAATAAAGTTATATATTCCTCAATGGCACGTAAAGAATATAAAACGATTGCCATGGGGAAAATGGAAAAATGGGTTTGTCTCTCTTCACACCATCTCACAGAAGGCCGCCGTGGCCTCTCTCTCTCAGCGTTGGTCAGTGATCCGGCCGCATCCCATCCGCCGGCAGAAAGGGAGGATGTGCATCGTCTCTCTGTTCGACGGCGTTGAGGCAGCATGTCCCGATCTGTGGTACCTGCCGTTCTCTCTGACCAAGCTCCGGCGCGGTAGGGCCTTCGCCACTTGCTCGCTGCCGCAGTATGGGCAGATCCCAGCCGCCAGCGCCCTCCTAGTAACATCCCGACGACCCTCAGGTACAGCTTCCTCCGGCCTTGCTCCACTGCCCATCTTCCCACATTGTTGCATGTGGATCTTCTTTAGTTGTTTGCTTAAATCATATCTCGGCCGGCGTACTTTCCATCTTGCAATCTCGTCCTCAAACCATTTTTGATAAACCACCATGTGCTATCTTTCCCTTATTACATGGAACATGCTTCTTTTTTGTCGGCGTATGTGTCTTCAACTCGTGTTATTGGGCAGTAATTTTTTCCTTTCGACCTCCTTTTGCAAACAGGGTTATCCATTTTCACCTCATTGCTATTGCGACCTTTTGGTGAACTGCACAAATCACTTTTCTGAAGAGTGTTTTGTGCAGTTCCGCCAAAATGTCACACGGGCAACGTTTTTACATTTCTGTGGGACTGCGGAAAGGGAGATTGGTTTTGCTATCCTCCTCATCCAACTCCGTGCCTAATCTTGTCCAACAAGAAGTTAGTCCTAAAGAGAGATCGTAGAGGTGATCGGCTTCTATTTATGTGTGTTATGTTTCATCATCTAGTTCCACTATTATTGTAATCACACTGACTGGATATCTTTGCAAACAGGGATGGTCCGCTCGATTTTAGTGGAGCTGCACAAAATGATCGGATTGTGGTGTCCTTCATACACCTCTTTTTTGGCTACAGAGCTGGGTGAAACTAGCTGCCAAGCAATGAACATTGTGCCAAGGAAATGGAGCCATGCCTACGAACATCATCGAGCAATTATTATTTTTCTTTATTTGTACACCTTCTCACAACTTTGTGTTCAGTTGTGATGTGAATATTGGCGCTGATCTGCGAACCATTGAGATGCATTAGCCATGGTAGTTTCATTTGTATTTGATGGAATGTTGTAACGAGATAATCTCGAGGCAAGACACATGAATCCTAAGTTGAAACTTTTTTTCCTGCGGGAACCAAAGTTGAAACCTTCATAGCATCACAGTACAATTTCATCAAAATTATGCGTACATATAATTAAACAAATCCTGAAGGATTGACAGCAATGCCAGAAACAATTCAACTTTGTTTCGCCGACATGTTGGACATCCTTCATCCGGCTCCACCTGCCATGCAGCAATATTGAGTGCATAACACAACTTCAGGGAAAGATTCACCCCGGTCGTTGCGCCGCAGTAGTAATGACTAGTGAGAAGTCAAATTACAGAGCCCCACCTTCGCCATAGTAAGTTGCTCGGACGAAGCAACCATCATTCCTCTGTTCCTTGAATCCGCTGGTACTCCCATATTCCCATAGTAATTAGTTGCTCGGGCGAATCAACCATCACTATATCCGCTCACGTGTGATGACCACAGGAGCTATCCATTCAGATTGCATGTTTAAAAAATAAAGGTCGATAACCAATGCGACAAACTTTCAAAAAAAAACACTAATGCGGCACCTCGGGCCAACCTGGCTAGATCGCATTTTGCACGAGAAATTACACACCATGTTTCGTTGACATGTGATCCCGTTCCAACATATCAGTGAGACGACGGCGAGTAGTAGTATTTCCGAACGGACTGTAGGCCGGGGCGCCTCTTTGTGAACCGTGGCAAACTGGCAACCGTCCACCGACTCTTCGCCTTTCCCTCTCGATTTGGAACTGCTGTCACACGCTCTTCCTCTCCCTCCTCCATTTTCCTTCAGCCCTTCACCCTTTCTTCTGCCATTGTTTGGTCGTCTTCTCCATGGAGAGAACAGGCCGGAAACGACCCCGTTATTCTTGCCCCGATCTAAAAGATGACGTGGTGGAGGAACTCATTGATCGGTGCAACACCATAACCTCGGCTAGCATGGCAGGTTCGTTCAAGCCCATTCTCGACTCAACCAATAACATCATTACAAGGAACCCAAGAGTCAAGGAGCGGTTTGATCTCCCTTATCTTCTTCGCCGTGACCCTGATGACTGGCGCCGACACGATGGATGCCTCGCCCTGTGCAAGTTGATGCCGCTTGATAATGATGTATGATGTTAAGATGCCATCGCTTGAGGGCAAGGCTTGGGCAGGCGCAAATGGAGATTGGGTTGTTTACATTGGGTCCAACTGCGAGTGGGAACTTGTGAATGTGTACACTCGTGATCGGGTTCCACTTCCAAAAATCTTAGCAGACTGCCTAGAGGTTGATCACATCGGTATTGTACGCACGTTCAAATACGATCCTGGGGACTTTCTTCTATGAAAGATAGCAATTTGTCAAGTTCCCAACCACTCTTGGAATTACAACAACTATGAAGTTGTTTCTATCTTCGACAAGCTTGTTGCTGTCCTTGGTGGTTTGACTCGATGGATATTGCTCAAAAATCAGTTTCTATACACGAATGTGTACTGTGATGCAATTCAATACGAGGGCCTTGTGTTTGCTGCCACCGCTCGTAGCACTGTTTTTGCATGGCATCCTCGTAGTTTTGGTACGTTTGTCTTCCACCGTAATTATAATTGTTTCATCCACATGCATGCGGGTTAGCAAGCTTCCCTTTACTAATTAACCTTCTTCTTGTGTTTCCAAGGTCCTGTGAACATTCCACCACCTATACTTGAAAATTTTTATAACCAAGGGGGAGATGGTGATGGTGATGATCACGAGCATGAGGACGAGCAGCGCCCATATACTCTGTGGCGCCTGGCAACTAATTCCGATGGATCACCTCTTCTTGTGTGTATACAGCCCACTGATACTAAGGAAGCAGGTGTAGTCTCCCATGGTCCCACTCTCCGGACCTATTCCAACACCCGTTGCATGGTATTCGGGATGGATACTAGTGTGCTAGCGCCAACTCCTTCTCCCTGGTACAGAATTGATAGTCTTGGAGAAAACTCGCTCTTCCTTGGACAAAACTATCCAATGATGGTGAAAGGCGATCCAACTGCCGTTGACACAATGTTACTACCATTTATGAGAAGCAATTGTGTCTATACCTCAGACATTTGGGTGGTTCCCTACCCTGGTACTGATATAGTAGGCCGCTTCAGCCTGGATGATCAGTCCTGCGTTGGTCTCCAGACCAACAATGGATGGCCCGTCCCAGAGAATCACTTGTGGTTCAAAGCAAGCGTTTCCAACGCCAAGGAATGCTTGAGTTGAAGTTCATTTCATTGCTTGTTATTTGTTGTGTGGTGAAAACTTTAGTGTTTATAACGTATCCTCGTTGTCGATGTGGGTTGATGACCTATTGTATGTAATCAAATGATATGCATGTGATAAACTTACTAAATTTATGAATGGCTTTCAAGTCGCTTCTCTGAGTGAGTGGTGCGACGAGGCAAAAAAATATTTTCCGAATACATAATTGTACGTGCATTGGAACAGGTTATCGGATGAGGCCAATCAACAATAGTAGTCACTATTTGTACTAGCTTCACATGCTTCGCGCGTTGTGCGGGTGTTTTTACTATAGCCATATTGTACGTAACCAGCACCTCGAATCCTCGATACTAGTACTATATAGTAAGTAGTAGGAGTAGTAGGGTGGCATGGGCCAGAACAAGCATTCACGTCTAGGAGTACGGCACACGCCACCAGCACGACTTCCATCTGACACCATATTTCTTGGAGTCCGTGCTAGAGCAATCTCTTCAACCTCATCGTTTCTCTAACTTAGCCATCGCGCGGCGGGCGAGGTGGGGGTTTGCTGATAGTCGGTTTCCTCAACTGCGGTCCCACTTGTAAGGCCAACTCCAACGCTCTATCAATATATGGATGCACTGTTCTTCCCAATACAAAAACTTGCATCCATTCTACTCCCTCCGTTGCACAATACATGCCTTCTATTTGTCAAAATATATATGTATCTAGACATGTTTTAGTATATAGGTACATCCATTTTTGGACAAATGGAAGTAAAGTATTTTGGAACGAAGGGAGTACACAATAATTTTTTTAAGTTAGCACAACTAGTCTAATCCGAGAGCACAACCGAAGATTTGGTCGGGTTCTTCCTCCTTTTGCCAACACGTGGGACATCCAGCATCCAGGTCGTGCCATGCAAGAAAATAGAGTGGTAGTTGAATCCACGAGATGTGCATCTCGGGTTAAACTGTAAATAGAATCTTACTACTCTTGAGTAACTCCAAAAGCAGCCACCGAAGATCTTTATTGGATTTGTTTTTCATCACCAGCACGTCGAGGTGAAAGATGTGCAGGTTCAGTGGGTCCTCTTGCGTTTTCACTGACATGTGGGGCCGCATGTGAGCAAACAAACGATGGGCTCCGCGCGTCTGCTGGTTGGCTGAGAAGAGAGATAGAGGAGGGCTGAGCACGGCCTACATGAAATTTGTTCTACGTAACCAGCACCTTGATATTCGCGTGTGGTTGTTTCAAGAATAAAAAAAGGAGGTACCCCTACTTATGTTACTCCCACTACGCCTAGCCTAAGGTTAGTAGGTGACCTTGCGCTTGGCTCTTCGCCTCTTCCGGAAGTCGATGGTTCTATAGTAGTGCTTCTGGCAATCTGACACCAAATGAACTGCTGCACGTCCACCGCTTGTAAGCAAAAGTTTCTCCTCGTGCTGCGAGCCACCACGCATGCGTTGGCGAGGGAGAAGGCGTAATCAAGCTTCTCGTCGTTCTGCGAGTTGACGGGACACATCAAAGTTATTTACTAGTAGTACGTACTCTCTCCAAAAAAAGGGCTGACGTCATTGCTACCATCCCGTGCTCCGTCATTGAGTACGTGCACTATTCACGTGCTATCGAGGAGAAAAAATATTGCGTAGGTGCCATCGAAGTGCACGACTCACTTACAAAAAAGGGTTTCCCCCCGCTTCCCC
>NC_041389.1:644778860-644820103 GCF_002162155.2 Triticum dicoccoides
TACTTATCTGATTATCTCCATTTTCTTGCATGACACATGCACCTTGATGCTAGATATCTCGCGTGTTGGGAAAAGGATGAACAAAGCTCACGTAAAAGAAAAGAGTTGAAGAGCATAGATTCCCGATGACCGGGGAGGGGCAAGGAACCTCGCGGTGGAGCGTCTGCAAGGAACCTTGCACGTTTTCCCCTGTTTTTTGCCACCTGCCCACCTATAAACAAATAAAAGAACATGAACTTTTTGCTAACAACTAGAAACGGTACATCAGGATGCTAAGTTGAAGATGTTTTATACTCCCTCCGTTCCCAAATATAAGTCTTTTTAGATATTTCAATAAGGGACATACGAAACAAAATGAGTAAATCTACACTCTAAAATATGTCTACATACATCCGTATGTTGTAGTCTATTTGAAATGGCTAGAAAGACTTATATTTAAGAACGGAGGGAGTAGTTTATATTGAATTATTGATAACCACGCAACAAGCCACGCATGTACAGGACGCATGCAGCCACGCATGTACACAAGCCAACACACTAACTCCATCCGATCCAACTCATGCACATACGCCCACTGCATGGAGCACACAACGCACGTACACAAGACGTGCATGCACACACGCTCGACCGCAGAATGCACGTGAATAACACATGCATGCGCACACACTCGACTGCATGGAGGCGTGCGCCATTCGCGGCGACGTCCGGTTCGTCGTGCTACGGCGAAGCTCGCACGCAACAGCGCATACGCATCTCTTGCAGCACCTCTTTGCCGTCGTTGCTCAACTACTAGTCGGAGACGAAGACGACCGCAGCCTCGGCCTTAGAGCTAGCACCGATGGAAAAACACGCATGCTGCACGCACACGAGCACATACAGAGTGCCCACGACGTGGTGGTGGTGCGTCCCCTGTCTCCTCTACTCCTTCTGCGCATGTTGTCTATCAAGGCGGCTGCATGCTAATGATGATGTGGGTGAGATCTTCTAGGACTCAGATGATGACGAGGAAAATTATGAGACACAAAGTGACGTACACCGTCAAGGTCCATGCTCAAGGGGGTGCTAGTAAGTGCTTAGATGTGCTTAGAGCAAGTACATTAGAGCTGAGTCAGCGGGCTATAAGGAATAAACTAGTATATTTCTGCTTAGTTGGAGGAAAGAGAAGAGGAGAGAGAAGGTAAGGAGGCTCTTCGTGAAGAGCCAGCTCTAGCACATGCTCCTAGGCACTTTGTGAGAATGAAAGGTGGGACACAGAATAAAAACGTACTCCCTCCGTTCCGATTTACTCGTCGTGGTTTTAGTTCAAATTTGAATTAAAACCACGACGAGTAAATCGGAACGGAGGGAGTAGTACACTCTTTTGATCTACTATTGTACATGTTGACTATAAGATGGGCTGTAGATGACATGGCACTGGCTTATAGCCAGCAGCTGGCTATACTATTAATGCTCTTTAGATGAGGTGCTAAGTGCATTAAATGGCTTAGTAACTCAAGTCTTCAATGCATAGGTGCTTAGTTTATTGGTGCCACATCATATTTTATGCCTACGTGGCAGGCTTAGCAGCTATACATGGTGGAGCACTGGGAGATGCCAAGGCTGGTCATAGTGGGGAGTAACTTATACTGTAACATATTACTATGTTACTCTAAACATCTCTATAAACCGGAAAGGAGGGAGTAGTAACATAGACTAGTGTCATATGCAGAGTATGGGAGCACATGATATTTCCCCATCCGGACCGATCCCAAGTTGGCTTCTCACCTTCTTGGCCCAACAAAAACCCCTCCCCCTCCCGCGCGCGCTTCCTGCCCGGCGCCAGCTGACCCCGCCGCTCCACATTGATGGCAAGTCAGGGCAACACGACCTCTCACTGCTTCCGCCGTTGAAGCAGCACGCCGACCGAGGGCACCGCCCGCTGCACGCCCGGCATTTCAGACTACACAATGGATAGTAACTTTAGAGCAAGTACTACAATTAGATGACATAAGCAGGCTATAAGGATTTAAATATAGTATTTGTGCTTAGTTGAAGGAGAGAGAAGAGGAGAGAGAAGAGAAGCGGATTGTAAATGTGTAGCCAGTTGTACTCCAACATACATTGTGAGACAAATGGTGGGGCCATTATTAATGATATTGTATTTATACTAAAGGGACTAACGGACGCCTTAATTACTCCGTTTTTTTGAGACAAACCTTGGTGGGGCTATTATTGACTTTTTTTGAGCTATTATTGACTTGGACGTGGGGTTTGGGGGCCAAAGGCCTACTATTATACTCGCACGATCGACCTGACATGCTCTACCCTAGCCGCCACTGTATCATATGGTTTCGCACCGTTCCAGATCTTAGCGCCGCCATGCAATTCTTCTCCAGCCCTCCTTCTGGCATGCACCGTGAGAAGGGACAGCAGTCCTCCGAACCCCGCCTTTCGTGATCCTGTACGGGAGAGGGGCGATCAGGTTTTTGGGGAGCACACTCCTGTGACTGCTGCCAGCGACGACTTCCTCAACGACAGCCTTCTTCCCCGACCTCGGTAACCTCTTCATCAACGACATGAGTGACAACATCAACCACATCGGTTTTGCTCCTGCTGTACAATATGTGATTCTGTCCTCCTGGTTTAGTCTGCATCATTACTTTGATGTTTGCAATTGTCGTCATGATCTATTTACTGTTGATTAGGATTAAATCTCATACTAAATTGCTCATATATTCAACAATCCAATCCAAAAACCTGATTACATGCAATTTACTCCGAATGGTTTTGCTACGCTTTTGAAGTCGCCTACATTTAAGGGGGTACAATATAAAAGGTGGCGCACAAGAGCAGTATATTGGTTTCAGATCATGTACTGCTATGACGCCACTAAGGGTAAGCCTGAGGGCGATCTTAATCCTACACAACATGAAGCTTTTCAGAACATGGATACCCTCTTCAAAGCCGCCCTGCTGAGTGTTCTTAACGATTCCATTGTGGATTCGTCGTTTGACAGCAGCAAAGAGATGTGGGCTGCGCTCGAGGCCATGTTTGGGCCCTCGGGTGCTGGCAACGAGTTGTACGTCATGGAGCAATTCTATGACTACAAGATGACTGATGAGCGCTCTGTTGTTCAGCGGACTCATGAGATACAGTCACTCTCTAAGGAACTTGAGTGCTTTAAGTGTGTGTTGCCAGACAAATTTGTTGCTGGGACCATCATTGCCAAGCTTCCACCTTCGTGGAACGATTTTGCAACTTCTCTGATAAACAAGAGACATGAGTTTTCTGTCTTGGATCTCATTAGCACTCTTGATTTTGAGGAGAAGGCAAGAGCAAAAGACACATGTGCTCGGGCTGCTGAGGGAGCTTCTAGTGCCCACATGGTACACGAGAAGAACTTCCAGCCCAACCAGCCCCAAAACAACAAGAACAAATCTCAGGGGAAAGGCAAGTTTGATGCAAAGAACAAGCCGTCACATTCTACCAACTTCAAGAAGAATTCTCATAACGGGAAGGGATACAAACCTCAATTTTGGTAGCACCGCACAAAATTTATATGGCTGCATCTACCTGCTGTCAGCTAACTTCATGGTGCTCCAAGTATTCCTACATTCGTAACTAGGTACAATGACCACCGCAAGATGAAATTAGCTTATTCGTACGTTGACTTGCTGAATGCAGTGCGGAACGATCCTGTCATGTGTAGAGGAGCAAACAAGCAGTGCAGCCGAAGGTGAAAATCAACCAAGGACTTATGAAATTATATATAATCTTCCTCAGGGAGGTCAGTACCCCCTTCGTCCAGATGATCGTGTTTTGTCATGCTGAGCTATTGATATGTGCTACTGTTCTGCAACACTGTTTAAGTATAGCTATTGTTTTCCCATCTTCTCAGATTCAGGACAATGAATATGATTTCAGGGGAACTGCACAATATGGACCCATGTTGAGTCATCTCTATTGCCTCATGTGTTTGCTGCAAATGTGTCAGCATCAATTGCAAGATGAGGCAGCTAGCCAGCTATGGAGTTGCCAACATGCTCAAAGTGCTCGCAACATTGAGAAGAAACAAGCATGCCCATGAAATTAATGCTTGCGCAGGGAGGCCCTTTGCTCAGAGAAGCATCGACTGGTTTTCTTTATTTCCACACCTTCTCACAGCTTTGTATTGGTTATAGTATGGTGAATCATTGAGATGCATAGACATGCTGAACTTTTGTTCTTATGAATGTTAGTTTAATGTGAGTGTCTGCATCCAGTACCGCATCCTCTAATTTGGTGGATGCACACAGAGAAAATAAATCTCCTTAATTTACTCCATAACCACCCTAGTAAATGGGCCTAGTAACAAACCAGACGCATGCAGTGGCCGGCAGGCACATGCATCCTGCATGCATGGCCAGTCAGCCAAGCCCATGCACCAGCTCCAATGCAGCAACGCAAAAGAAGAGAGCGGTTCTTGGGAAAAAGCGAGTAGTTTGTGCAGCGGGCCTTATAAACATGAACGACTCGCTCTCCCACTTCCATCTCCCCACCCAATTCCCCCCGCTCCCCAATATTCCTCACTCGTCCAGAAAACCCCGCTCACCTTCTTCCTCACTCGTACAGAAAACGCATGCTCCTCTTCTTCCACTCCTACAGAAATCCCCAGCCCTCCTTCTTCCCCACTCGCACTGCCACTAGGCTCGTCTCTGGCTACTCTGCTCAAACCCGTGAGCTCGGCACGACGCCCACAAGGAAAATGGAGTCAGCTGGCCCCAGTGCCAAGAAGATGAGGCTCCCGCCAGCGGCTACACCGGTTGTAGATCCCGCACCCGACAGCGCGGGGAGACGCGGCGAGCCCCCCCCCCCACCCGGATCTGAGGAATCGGTAGAATCTCCGGTAGACCGTATCAGCGATCTCCCGGGCGTCATCCTTGAGGAGATCATCTCGCTTCTCCCCACCAAGGATTGCTGCCGCACACAAGTCCTCTCAACTCGGTGGCGCCCTCTATGGCGCACCGCACCCCTCAATCTCGACTGTCGTTAGATATTTGTCCTTCCTGAATTTGATCTCCTCAGAGCCATCATCTCTTCTCACCAGCAGGGCCCCGTTCAATGCCTCTGCATCCCGACAAGCTACCTGTTGTCCATACCCGACAAGGTGGACGCTTGGCTGACATCCCCTGAATTTGGAAAACTCCAGCAGTTTGAGTTCTACCATTACCACGAAAGTTTCATACCACGAACATACCAAGAATTCATGCCCACACCACCGTTTTCCATCTCGCGGTTTTCCTCCTCTCTCCACACCGCCACCTTCGCCTGGTGCCATTTACCAGACGATCTGGTACAAATGCTTCGAGTCCCACTGCTAAAAAAACTTTTGCTTGTGGTGGTTTATCTGTCGAAGGCCTCACTGCACAACATCATCCACTCCAGTTGCCCTGCCCTGGAGCGCTTGCGGATTGTTTTGGAATAGAAATCGGTATCAGTTGTCTCCAAATAAAGTCGCCTCACCTTAAAAGTATTGGAATTTGTTTCAAAGGATAGCAGCTCATCATCGAAGATGCCCCTTCACTTGAAAGGTTGCTCCTTCATAATTGTTATACACCTTCAGAAATAATTGTCGTCTCTGCGCCCAAACTGGAGACCTTGGGTGTAATTCGTGACCCGTTTAATAATCACAAGGAGTTGGTGTTTGGCTCCTCACTTTTTCAGGTACCATATATTATCATCTACACATGTGTAATCATATGCTACATTTTTCATTTGTGCGCATAAGTTTTATATCATCTTGGAGTACACTTTGGGTACTAATATTATGTTATATGCTCAATGAAGAGTTCGTCCATTGATAGCCTATCAATGCTGCTGGATTCTGTCAAGATCATATATATTAGAATGTATAGTTTTGATCTGGACATAATTATTGTCTTGCTGCGATGCTTTCAATCTCTAGAGAATTTATACATAGAGGTGATGATTTCATGCACATTGTAAGCCCATATATATTGTACTAGAATTAACTGTTCAGCTGTCGTTCTTTCGACATACTCTTTTTTCAGACCTTAACTGTTTTCAATCTTCATGTCTACTTAGGCAGAACCACATGGAGAAAAACATATAACCAATCGCTGGCGTAATAAGCACAAAGGATTTTCTAAGTTCTCATGACATTCGTTTGAGGACAATAATGATGGGACGATATGCATCCAACTAGGCAAACAGAAGCTTTGTCACATTCTTCCTGTTGAATGCGAGGTTACTATTATCCATGAGGCTTAATTTTTACAGCAAGAGATTTCTCACGGACGAACATGTTGAACAGCAAAAAAAGAAGTTTCAAGTGGACAAATGGGCTTCTAAACGTGCTCGGCTTCTATTTACAATAAGTTGTAGACATCCTGAAATAAATTGTTTTGCACAGGATGTTGATTTTATGGATCAGACCGATCCATTTGTTTGTGACTACAAAAAAGAGTGGTTTGGTTAGATGTTATTGTGATGTTCAATCTGGGTTTTGTCTAAAAATTTGATGAACAATTAATCCTTGGGCTTTTTGTACCATTTGTATGCTTGACTTGCATGTTGTTTCCCTCGTACTCCCCTCCACCTGCCACTACACTGCCGCATCTTCCATGGCTGTTGTTCGTTCCCGTCCGAGGCCTTGCCGTCGTTCTCCACCTTGGTTAGCTCGTTGTGCCCGCCGCCGTCTGGCGTTGTCAACATGGTCAACAACCAAGAGGAATCATGACATGACTGTATGCGGAGAGGCTGACAGTAGGGACCCACCAGGGTCATTGCATTTCGCAAGCAGGTGCCTCGTTATTATAAGCCAAAAAAATACTTCCTCCTAATTATTTGACAACTAGGTTCCACGCCATTGTCAATGTAGTCAATAAACGAGAAAATTACACAACGAGCGGATAACACCAAGGACCCATCAGCTCGCCCAGTTGTTTTTGAGTTTCAGAGAGGGAGCTCAACTGCACGTTGTGCGGGGGCGGTGGCCCGTCTAGCCCACGCTTACGCTTTTATTAAGCACATGACGAGCCTAGTTGATATATTTTTCTTTCTGAAATTGGCTAGCCCAGTTCTTTTTTTTGGAGAATACCAAAACCGAGGCATACTTGCTTTTCTCAGCCCTGCTGGGCTGCAAATTATTCAAGACGAGGAGGGATGTAAGTAGTAAGAAATGGGCTTCCCCAGAAAACGGGCTATAAGTTGTAAGAAATGGGCTGTAAATTTTTAAACCAAAGCCAACCGGCAATTGCATTAAAATATCATTTTTTTATGATTTCTCTACTCTCTACTCTTATAAAAACCAAAGCCAACTGGCAGTTACATTAAAATATCATCTTTTCTCCCAGAAGATAAACTACTCATACAAATGCATCTTCATGTTCCGTGCAATGAACGGGCATCTTGCTAGTTAAGATTCTAAATTTCATTCATTTTTTTGCGGAGAATTGTTTTTTGAATTTTATTTTGATATAATTTTTTGAAAATTATTTTTAACGTGACTCGAAATTTCGTGATTAAAAGAGTTCAGACCCCACCGTAATATGCAAAATTTCGTTGAATTTTTTAGCAGTGCTCAGAATATATGGTCTGTAATGCTAATAAAAAGAATATGGGCTTCAAATATCCTTAAGAATTAGCAAATGGGCTGTAAATTATTGAAAATAATGGCTAATGGGTTGTATGCTGTTTTCCATAGATTTGGAGGCTGACTTCTGGGCCTACCAGGTTGACGATGACGTTGTCCTAATTTTTTTTACGCGTACGCAAGGCTTTGTCAACTTAGTCAACACACAGCAGTGACTGTTGGATGTCCATCCAACGGCCGTCGTGCTTCTTCAATCTCTGATCTTCCTGCTCCAGCCGCCCAAACCAGCGCCGGCGGGACTGCCTGCTCCCTCCTCCCGTGGCTGGCTATGCTGCTGCCAGGCCATCCCTCTAACCACCCACACATCCTGTTATTTTCCGGCGACGTCAGCCTCACCCCGCAGCCGACCAGTCAGCGCTCATTCTCCCCTCAGCGTGGGCATCTGCTGCGATGGCTTTGCCGGCTCTGGGTGGTTCTCTTCCTGGGCCTCGCCCTCGTCCACCATGTTTGTGCTCTTGGCGCGGCGAGGTCAACATGGTTAACAAACAACAGCCATCAGAAGAGGCTGACAGTAGGGGCCCACACAGGAAAATGCCTCCTTATTACACGCAAAATAATGATTCATCCACCTGACATCGGGGACCCACCGAAAGAGCCTCTGTATTTCACGAAAAAGACGTTACCGCCGCTGACAGCTCGGACCCACCAGCTATATCTTCGCACGCAAGGAAGTGCCTCCTTATTACGCACAAAAAAATGAATACTCCCCCTGTTAGCTGGGACCCAGTATAGTGGCAGGCTGACTTGTGGGCCTACTAAGTTGACGGGGACGGAGGGCTTTGTCAACTTAGTCAATATGCACGATTCTAGCTCCAATGACCGTACGATGTCCATCCAACGGCCGTAGTGCTTCTTCAACCGCTAGTCTTCTTGCTCCAGCCGCCCAAACCAGCGCCGGTCGTGCCTCGCGCTCTTGCCTCCCGTGGTCGGCTGTGATGCAGCGGAGGCCTCACTGCCCCCTACTACTCCCACCGCTAGCCAGACCATCCCTCTACTCACCCACACCCCCTGTTATTCTGCAGCGATGACAGCCTCACACCGCAGCGAACCAGTGAACCCTCGTACTCCTCTACGCGTGGGCATCCACTGCCGCGTCTTCCTCGGCTCCGCGTCGTCCCCTTCCTAGGCCTCACCGTCGTCCACCGCCCTGGTGCTCTCGGCGCGGCGTGGTCAAGGAATGGCTTCCATAGGACGTGGACTGTACGTGAAGAGGCTAACAGCTGGGTCCACGACCGCAGCAAGGAAGTGCCTCCTTATTACGCGCAAAATAATTATTCCTCCACCTGACAGCGGGGACCCACCGGACGAGCCACCGTATTTCGCAAAAAAATGTTTCCCCCTGACTGCTGGGACCCACCAGCTACATCTTCGCACGCAAGGAAGTGCGTCTGGGCAAATAAAAACAATTCGCCCCCCTGACTACTGGGACCCACCAGCTACATCTTCGCACGCAAGGAAGTGCCTGACAGTCGGGACCCACCTGGTCGAAGTGTACGTAGTGTTGTCAGTCTGGTCGCGAACATGTACGTACATATATACTGGTCTATGTAGAGGCGCGCACGTGTCGTAGTAGAGGCACGCACGTGTCGTAGTAGAGGCGCGCACGTAGCATGTACACGTACGTACAGCGGCCAGTGTGCAAGAAAGAAAATACGGCCACGTATGTGTACATACAAGCGGGGTCTCGAATGCCTACTCGCGCATACGTACGGCCAGGGCTCGTGTACATGGCTGGGTCGGAACAAAGAAACAGCGTCGTCGTCGTGTTCATGGGAAGCCAACCGGCTGGGTCGGAACGGAATGCGTGGCCGTGTTCATCGGGAGGGCTTGGACGGAACAGGCGATGGGAACGAGGCCTGGCATACCGCAGAACGGAGGAAACGGCCTTGTGTTCGACCGGCCACATTCGAAACGGGGGTCCTGTTGATCGGGAGGGGTCTGGCGTACCGCAAAACGGAGGAAACAGACCTCGTACGGTCGAAACGGGGTCCTGTTGATCGGGAGGGGTGTGGCGTACCACAAAACGGACGAAACGGACTTGTGTTGGAGCGCTATGGTCGAAACGGGGGTCCTGTTGATCGGGAGGGGTGTGGCGTACCGCAAAACGGACGAAACGGACTTGTGTTGGAGCGCTACGGTCGAAACCGGGGTCCTGTTCATCGGGAGGTGTGTGGCGTACCGCAAAACGGGACTCCACGGGATATTGTTCATCTCCACCGTCGACCTCCTCCAGCCTCCACAGGCTACCGTCGACCTCCTCCAGCCTCCACGGGCTCCTGTTCATCCAGCCTCCACCGTGCGCTACTCCACCGGCTACTGTTCAACCACCCCTCCACGGGCACCCCTCCACCGTCTACTGTTCATCCAGCCCTCCACACCACGGGGTCCTATTCATCCAGAGGCAACGCCATGGGGTCCTGCAGCCACCCCCACCGCACACTATTCATCCAACCCCCCCGCAACGCTCACTGTTCATCCAGAGAGGCAGCATCGATCGGCTTCAGTTAGCAGCAGTAGCGAAGGAATCGCTCGATCGGGTTCAGTTAACAGCCGTCGATCGATCGCTCGAGTTCAGTAACGCGTAGCCTGCAGTGCAATCGCTCGGGTTCAGTTAGAGCCCAACGCCTCGTTCGGGTTCAGTTAGAGCCAACGCCTCGCACACACACGCGTAAGTGTATGAGAGAAACACGCATCGCTCGGCCCCCGACCTCCCACCGTAACCTGGAACTCCCTGAAATTTTCCTCGCCCTCGCTTCTACCACGGTTTTTTCCATCATGGACGGCCCAAAGAATGCCATGCAGCTGCGTCTCCGGCCCGCCCAGGACGAAAAGCCCATTTTCTGTCATGATTTTTTGTCAGAGAAGTAGGAGCCCACCACATCTATGATGATACCGGGTTTTGTCACAATTATTGTCATAGAAGTGTCATATGTATGACAGAAAAAAAATTTGTTCAGCCCAAAATGTCACGGATGTGTCTTTTTTTTGTAGTGCTAATAGTTATATCCCCAACACCATTGTCACCACAGATAAGCATGTCAAGACATACATCAAGTGTTCTCAAATCCTTAAAGACTCAACCGATAAGATAACTTCAAAGGGAAAACTCAATCCATTACAAGAGAGTAGAGGGGGAGAAACATCATAAGATCCAACTATAATAGCAAAGCTCATGATACATCAAGATTGTGCCACATCAAGAACACGAGAGAGAGAGAGAGATCAAACACATAGCTACTGGTACATACCCTCAGCCCCGAGGGTGAACTACTCCCTCCTCGTCATGGAGAGCGCCGGGATGATGAAGATGGCCACCGGTGAGGGATCCCCCCCCCCTCCGGCAGGGTGCCGGAACAGGGTCCCGATTGGTTTTTGGTGGCTACAGAGGCTTGCGGCGGCGGAACTCCCGATCTATTGTGCTCCCCGATGTTTTTAGGGTATATGGACATATATAGGTGAAAGAAGTCGGTCAGGGGAGCCACGAGGGGCCCACGAGGGTGGGGAGCGCGCCTCCCTGCCTCGTGGCTTCCTCGTTGCTTCCCTGACGTATACTCCAAGTCTCCTGGATTGCTTCCGTTCCAAAAATAACTCTCGCGAAGGTTTCATTCCATTTGGACTCTGTTTGATATTCCTTTTCTTCGGAACACTGAAATAGGCAAGAAAACAACAATTTGGGCTGGGCCTCCGGTTAGTAGGTTAGTCCCAAAAATGATATAAAAGTGTAGAATAAAGCCCATAAACATCCAAAACGGGTAATATAATAGCATGGAACAATAAAAAATTATAGATACGTTGGAGATGTATCGGTACTCTATTAAAAGGAGGCCTTAATATCCCTTAGTTTCCAATAGGACCCCGCTGCCACGGGAGGGTAGGACAAAAGATGTCATGCAAGTTCTTTTCCATAAGCACGTATGACTATATTCAGAATACATGCCTACATTACATTGATGAACTAGAGCTAGTTATGTGTCACCCTATGTTATAACTGTTGCATGAGGAATCGCATCCAACATAATTATCCATCATTGATCCAATGCCTACGAGCTTTTCACATATTGATCTTTGCTTAGTTACTTTACTGTTGCCACCATTACAATTACTACAAAACTGCTACTATTACTTTTGCCATTGTTACCGTTACTTCCATACTACTTTGCTGCAGATATTAAGTTATCCAGGTGTGGTTGAATTGACAACTCAACTACTAATACTTGAGAATATTCTTTGGCTCCCCTTGTGTCGAATCAATAAATTTGGGTTGACTACTCTACCCTTGAAAACTGTTGCGGTCCCCTATACTTGTGGGTTATCAAGACTATTTTCTGGCGCTGTTGCCGAGGAGCATAGCTCTATTCTTTGAGTCACTTGGGATTTATATCTGATGACAACTATGAGTAACTTGAAAGACAAGAAAACCAAGATTTATCCCTCAACTACGAGGGGAGGTAAGGAACTGCCATCTAGCTCTGCACTTGATTCACCTTCTGTTTTGAGTAAGATTGTGACACCTAAACTTGCTTCTGCTATAAATTCTGATATGTCCATGTTATTGATGATGCCACTTTTGCTATGCATGATACTTATGATGAAAATACTTCTATGCTTGATACTACTGTGCCATTAGGTGATTTCTTGGTGAACAACTTGCTAGGGCTAGAGAGAATGAAATTTTTTGAAACTGATAATATTGATGAAAGTGATGATGAAGATTATCCCCCTAGATATGAATTGCCTGTTGTGCCTAAGGGTTATGTTATGGATGAAGAAACTGCTAGAGACTTTTTAGCTTGCAATGATATATATGATCTTAAGAAATTATTAGCTAAGCTGAAAGAAAAATCTTTGAATGCTAGAATGAAATATGACCCTACTTTTGCTACTTCACCTATCTATATTTCCTATAAGGATTATGATTTCTTTGTCGACCCTGAGATAATTACTTTGGTTGAATCTGATACTTTTTATGGTTATGAATCTGAAATTGTTGCGGCACATCTTACTAAATGAAATGATATAGCCACCCTATTCACTAATGATGAGAAAACATGCTAGTACTATATCCTTAAATTATTTCCGTTCTCATTAAAGGGTGATGCTAAAACATGGTTTAGTTCTCTTGATCCTGGTTGTGTGCGTAGTCCCCAGGATGTGATTTATTACTTCTCTGCTCAATATTTCCCCGCTCATAAGAAACAAGCTGCCTTAAGGGAAATATATATATTTGTGCAAATTGAAGAAGGGAGTCTCCCACAAGCTTGGGGGAGGCTTCTCCAATTACTTAATGCTTTGCCTGATCATCCTCTCAAGAAAAATGAAATACTTGATATCTTTTATAATGGACTAACCGATGCTTCTAGAGACCACCTGGATAGTTGTGCTGGTTGTGTTTGCAGGGAAAGAACAGTTGATCAAGCTGAATTGCTATTGAATAATATGTTGAGTAATTAAAATGATTGGACACTTCTTGAACCAACTCCTAAGCCAACTCCGAAGAAAAGGGGTATTTTATTTCTCAGTCCTGAAGATATGCAAGAGGCAAACAAATCTATGAAATAAAAGGGTATTAAAGCTGATGATGTTAAGAATTTACCACCTATTGAAGAAATACATGGTCTTGATAACTCCGAAGAAAAGGTGAACTTAACTCATTAGTAAACATGCTTCTATGGTTACCACTCAAGTAGAACAAGTGCTTAAAGCTCAAAATGATTTGCTCAGTGAATTAAATAAGAAGAAAAATGATAATGCTGTTAGAGTTATGACTAGAGGGGGTAAAATGAGTTAGGAACCTTTGTATCCTGAAGGCCACCCTAAGAGAATTGAGCAAGATTCTCAGAGAACTAATGTTGAGCCTAGTCCTTCTAAGAAGAAGAAAAAGAAAAATGATAGGAATTTGCATGCTTCTAGTGAATCTGTTGTAGACACACCCGAGAATCCTGTCGGAGTAATGGGCCACGGGTAGGCTAACCCGAGTCCCAGAACCTTTCAAGACATCGGGGCGGGCTGCGCCCCTCAAGTCCCAGAGGCGATTCCAAGACGAGCCGAGTCCCAGAAGCGATTCCAAGACGAGCCGAGTCCCAGAAGCGACTCCAAGACGAGCCGAGTCCCAGAGGCGATTCCAAGATAAGCCGAGTCCCAGAAGAGACTCCAAGATAAGCCGACTCCTGTCCAGCGACTTCCGGAGAGGCCGGCTATAGGGAGTCGGCCTGCGACTCCAACCACCCTGTTAATTAAGGGCAGGCATGGCCACAGTGCGCCGTACTGACGGAGATCTCCGTCCGGCGCGGCACTGTTGCCATGCCGGCCCTGACATCAGCCCTTGGGGGCGGAGCCCTGTGCCCACGACGGCCTGTCTGTACGACCCAGAGACGGCGGGTCCCACCAGTCAACGAGAGTACTGAAGACGGCAAGAGCACCACAAGACGGACCCATTGGGAGTCGGCCGGCCCCTCCCATGGGCCCCACACGCCATTAACCACACACGACGGGGAATGGCAACAGTGATCGCCCGTCGGGTGGCGGCACTGTTGCCATGACCCCATGACCAAGCCAGCGTCATTAGAAGCACGACTACAGTAATCTGCAGCCGGCAAGACCCGCCCGCGGCGGACAAGGGCTGTCGGCCCCGTACCAGGCAAGCCGGCGGGACCCACCAGTCGGCGGGCCCAAGTAGTCAGCGGAGAAGACGGCGGCCTGAGAGACAGATGGCTGGGACCCGCGCCCAGCCGGTTTTACCATTGTACCCCTGGGGGGTAGGCCTATATAAACCCCCCAGGGCACCCATGCAAAGGGTTCGAATCCACTAACACTAGACCAGATCATATAGGGAGAAGAGGGCCAACCTTGCCTTCTCCTACCTCCAGAAACAGCTCAAAGAGCAACCTTGTACCCACTTTGCCTTAGTGACCATGCGGAGACCCCGCAGAGCAGCAGTAGGGGTGTTATCTCCTCGGAGAGCCCTGAAGCTGGGTAAGATCCGCCGGCGTGCATGTCTTCGCCTCATCCCGTTTCCAGGCACCGGCGACGTTCTACTCGCCCCCACCATGATAAGCCATCATTTGGCATATGTCGCACCCAACCCCCGACATTTGGCGCCCACTGTGGGGCAAGGTGCACCGTCGTCCGGAGATCTGTTCTGGATGGGAACCCTTTTCCTCCCTGGCGAGCGCAGCCAGCCAGGCTCGTCAGACGGAGTCTGCATCGACGCGCTGTGCGGCGCTGAGGCCGCCTGCGCAGCTAGCTGCCTCGCCGAACTTGTCGGCAAGGTTCGCCTCTCCGATGAGCCTGCATCCGACGCAGGCATGGGCGGCCCCGAGAACCTCCTCGCAGGCCTCCTCGACCAACTCCACGTCACCGGCGAGCCTGCCGTGGACTTGGAGTCCGTAGGCTCCACCAACCCGATGTTGGTCGACTCCGATGCCGCGTCGCTCGACGCGTTCCCCACCAATGTGGTGGTCTATGACGAGCCGCTCCCTCATGAGGAGAGCGGCGGAAGCGCCGTCACGGAGGTGTCATCAGTCACGGCGAGTGTTCCGGTGAGGGAGCCCATGTCCCACTCGACGCAGCTCTGCAAGACCTGACTGCGCCTATTCCGGAGGACGCTGACGCCGAGACGCTGGAGGCACGCCGCCTTCAGATCATCGAAGGCGCGAAGAAGCTGACAAGCATGAGGCGCTTGTCAGAAGCCTACCAGCGCGAGTTGGATCGCGCTGTGGGCGGCTCGCCGGCTCCGACTGGGCCTAGCCACCTAGGCGCGATCCGGCAGCACGGCGTGGCCATCGCCAACCTGTTCGGGGCCAACGCCCCGTATATGCCACGCCTGTGGAGAACATTCGCGTCGCCCAGGTGGCGATGGACGAGCTGAAAAACTTTGAAGGCGAAGAGCGCCGCATGATGACGGAGCGAGTCCAGCAGCTCCTTGACGCGGTTGTCGCGCAGAATGCAGCCGGCGGCCGCACGGAGGCGCCGCGGCAACCGAACGACGACCTGCCTCCCCGCCGAGATCAAGGCGCGACGTCTCGGACGCCGACTGGCGGAGTCCGCGAAAGAAAAGACAAAGAGCCGGCTGTCAGCCACAGTCGAACTCGCATCACCATCGAGCGCGACCAAGACGGCCGCCCGAGAGTAGTGGAACAGCAGGGCGACTATCTGTCTCCTCCACCACGAAGAGAAAGGCGAGTCTCCCCGCTGCCCGTTGAGCATCTGACTCTCGGTGGCCGCCTTGGCCGCCGAGAGGGAGTCGGAGAGAACGATGCCCGCCACCGGATCGACCGACTCCACCGATCCCTGGCGCTGGAAGAAGAAGATGAGTTGGGTCCGCCCTGCTTCGGACCTCGCATCCGAGACGAGCCCTTCCCCAAAGGGTTCACGCTCCCCCGAGACACGCCCAAGTATACTGGCTCCGTGAAGCCGGAAGACTGGCTAGTTGACTACTCCACGGCCGTCAACATAGCGAACGGCAACAAGCGAGTTGTCGTGAAGTATGTTCCACTCATGCTCCAGGGCAGGGCCCGGACGTGGTTGAACAGTCTGAAGCCCCGCAGCATCAACAGTTGGGTCGACTTCACCGAAGCCTTCGTCCGTAACTTCACAAGCACGTACAAGCGACCTCCCAAGCCTCGCCAGCTTTCCCTATGTGTGCAAGGCCCCAACGAGTCACGCGACTACCTCACGCGCTGGGCCGAGCTTCGAAACTCCTGCGAGGGCGTGCACGAGGTGCAGGCTATCGAGTATTTCACCGCCGGGTGCCGAGAAGGCACTCTCCTCAAGCACATGCTACTCTGCGACGAGCCAGAGACCCTCGACGAGCTGCTGATCATAGCAGACAAGTATGCCACGGCCGACTCCTCCATGAAGATAGAGATTCAAGTCAGTGCGACTGGCAAAACGGCCCCTCAGGCTCCCAGAACCCCGGCTGGAGACGCCAGTCGGCGGCAACAACAGAACGACAACAAGCGCAAGGCCTCTCAGCCGACTTCCAGCAGTCGGCAGGTTGCGACAGTCGAAGACCAGCAGCCGGAGGGGCAGCCTCCGACCAAGCGACAGAAAGGCGGCAAGTCCAACTGGTTGCCGGCCTTCTCTTACGAGCAGACTCTAGATGGTCCCTGCAAGTTCCACAGCGGCGCGAAGCCATCAAACCACACCACCCGAAAATGCCACTGGCTCACCAGAATCGCCAAGGGAGACGGCCTCCTTCCTCCCCCGCCTGCTGGGCCGCCACCTTCACCGCCGCCCCAGCAGCCGGCTGCCAGGCCAGTCGGCGCAGTACGAGATGAGTACCCAGAAGAGCACGGAGCCTATGTGGTGTTCACCAGTGTGGCTGACGATCGACGCAGTAGGCGGCTGCAGCAGCAAGAGGTGAATGCAGTAGCATCAGATACTCCAGAATTTATGCATTGGTCCGATAAGCCTATCAGTTGGAGCAGAGATGATCACCCAGAGGTGATGCCGAATCCAGGCTCCTACGCCTTGGTTTTGAGTGCTACTCTAGCCACAGATAGGCGGGCCGCTCGCTTCTCGCGAGTGTTGATAGATGGAGGCAGTAGCATCAACATCCTGTACAAGGATACCATGGAGAAGTTAGGAATCAAGAAAAGAGCTGCAGAGCAGCCGGACTGTGTTCCACGGCATTGTACCTGGCCTTTCCTGCTCTCCAATCGGCAAGATCCTGATAGACGTCCTCTTCGAAGACAAAGATCATTTCCGCCGAGAGCCCGTTTGGTTTGAAGTGGTGGACCTCGAAAGCCCATACCATGCATTGCTTGGCCGACCTGCTCTGGCCAAGTTCATGGCAGTCCCCCACTACACCTACCTCAAGATGAAGATGCCGAGTTCCAAGGGGATTCTGACCGTCGCCGGCGACTACAGAAAGTTGTCCGCTTGTGCAGCTGAGAGCAGTCGGCTGGCCGAGTCCTTAGTAATCGCAGCTGAGAAGCGGCTTCTTGACCGAGTCGTGGTGATGGCCGGCAAGCAGCCAGAGATGTCGCCCGACCCCAAGGAGTCGGAAGTTGAGGGCTCGTTCAAGTCGGCCAAAGAAACCAAGAAGATACCCTTGGACCCGGAGCACCCAGAGAGGTACGCTGTCATAGGTGCAAACCTTGACAGCAAATAGGAAGGCGAGCTCGTCGATTTCCTCCGTGAGAATCAAGACATCTTCGCATGGTCCCCTAAAGACATGCCAGGTGTACCGACGGAATTCGCCGAGCACAAGTTACACGTCCGACCTGATGTGAAGCCCGTCAGGCAGCCCTTGCGCCGCCTGTCCGAAGAGAAGAGAAGAGTTGTTGGAGAAGAGATAGCCCGGCTCCTGGCCGCCGGTTTCATTATGGAAGTATTTTTTCCAGAATGGTTGGCAAACCCGGTCCTGGTGTTGAAGAAGAACAAGCAGTGGCGGATGTGTATTGACTACACAAGCCTCAACAAAGCCTACCCCAAGGACCCATTTGCTCTGCCGAGAATTGATCAGGTGATAGACTCCACAGTCGGATGCGAGCTGTTGAGCTTCTTAGATGCATACTCAGGGTATCACCAGATCAAACTAAGCCCGGCAGACAGACTGAAGACCGCCTTTATCACGCCGTTTGGAGCCTTCTGCTACCTGACCATGACGTTCGGCTTAAGGAATGTCGGCACCACCTTTCAGCGTTGCATGCAGAAGTGCCTCCTCAAGCAACTCGGTAGAAACGCCCACGTGTATGTGGATGATGTAGTGGTGAAGACAGAAAAGCATGGGACGCTGATGGAAGACCTCAAAGAAACCTTTGAGAACCTGCGCCGATTCCAGATCAAGCTCAACCCTGAAAAGTGCGTCTTTGGAGTACCAGCCGGCCAACTCCTTGGCTTCCTGGTCTCTGAACGCGGCATAGAGTGCAACCCTGTGAAGATCAAGGCCATCGAGAGGATGGAGGTACCCAGCCGACTGTTAGATGTGCAGAAGTTCACCGGCTGTTTGGCGTCCATCAGCCGATTCATCAGTCGGCTGGGCGAGAAGGCTCTCCCTTTGGACCAACTGATGAAGAAGACCACCTTTTTTGAGTGGAACCACAAGGCGGATGAAGCATTTCTCCAGCTGAAGAAGATGTTGACTACTCCCCTTGTGCTGGCGGCTCCGACTCCTAAAGAGCCCATGCTCCTATACATTGCCGCCACCAGCCGGGTAGTCAGCACAGTCATTGTAGTCGAGCGCAAGGAGGAAGGCAAGGCGCCCCCTGTCCAGAGACCGGTATATTACCTGAGCGAGGTACCGTCGACCTCCAAGCAGAACTACCCCCACTACCAGAAGATGTGCTACGGCGTGCACTTTGCCACCAAGAAGTTGAAGCCTTACTTTCAAGAGCATCCAATCACTGTGGTTTGCACAGCCCCGCTGGCCGAGATCATTGGGAGCCGAGATGCTTCTGGCCGAGTGGCCAAATGGGCCATAGAGTTGGCTCCCTACACCATCTACTACCAGCCCCGCACCGCCATCAAGTCGCAAGCAGTGGCCGACTTCCTCGTCGACTGGGCCGAGACCCAGTACCTGCCGCCAGCGCCCGACTCCACCCATTGGCGGATGCATTTCGACGGCTCCAAGATGCGCACCGGCCTGGGAGTCGGTGTCGTCCTCACCTCCCCTAAAGGCGACAAGCTCAAGTATGCGCTGCGGATCCACTTTGCCGCCTCCAACAAAGTCGCCGAATACGAGGCGCTCATTCACGGGCTCCGTCTTGCCAATGAACTCGGCATTCGCTTGATCTTGTGCTATGGCGACTCCGATTTGGTGGTCCAGCAGTCATCTGGCGACTGGGACGCCAAAGATGCAAACATGGCAAGCTACCGTTTCCTGGTACAGCAACTCAGCGGATACTTCGAGGGGTGCGAGTTCCTTCACGTGCCAAGAAATGACAATGACCAAGCAGACACCTTGGCACAAGTCGGCTTCACCCGCCAAGCGATACCATCCGGCGTCGCTCTTCGGCGCCTCCTTAAGCCGTCTATCAAGCCTTCACCAGAATCAGACTCCATCTTTGTGCCGGCTCCCCCCAAAGAAGTCAGATCTGACTCCAAAGCCCCAGCAGACGGCACGAGAATTCTTACAGACGGCTCCAAGAAAATCACAGTCAAAGCCGCCCCGGGGACTGCACCAGTCGGCCCAGGGATTGCGCCAGTCGGCCCGGGGACTTCAGCGACCAACAAGCGGCCGCGGACTCCAGCTCGCCGCCTCCCAGCCCAGCCGCCCTCGTCCAAGTCGCACTGGTGGCAATTGAAGAAGTAGCAGCACCCTCATGGGCACAGCCCATCCTCAAGTTTCTAGTGAGCAAAGAGTTGCCAACTAATGAAATCTTGGCTCGGCAAGTGCAGCGCCGAGCGGCAGCCTACACCATAATCAACAGAGAGCTGGTCAGGCGCAGCGTCACTGGTGTCTACCAGCGCTGTGTTGAGCCAGAGCAAGGCCAAGCAATTCTCAGAGACATCCATCAAGGAGAGTGCGGCCACCACGCGGCTTCAAGAGCACTCGTCGCCAAAGCCTTTCGGCACAGTTTCTTCTGGCCAACTGCCCTAGAAGAGGCCAAGGAATTAGTCCAAAAATGCAAGGGGTGCCAGAAGTTCCGCTCCAAGCCGCTTCAGCCGGCTTCTGCACTCAAGACCATCCCCATCACCTGGCCCTTTGTGGTTTGGGGCCTGGATATGGTGGGACCATTCAAGACGGCCCGAGGCGGCCTAACTCACTTACTCGTCGCAGTGGACAAGTTCACCAAGTGGATAGAAGCAAAGCCCATCAAGAAGTTGAACGGTCCGACTACAGTGACTTTCATCGCCGACATCACGGTTCGGTATGCCATACCGCACAGCATCATCACCCACAATGGGACAAATTTTGCCAAAGGCGCCTTGACCCGTTTCTGCGTGACGCAGGGCATCCGACTGGACTTAGCGTCCATTGCCCATCCGCAGTCAAACGGCCAGGTGGAGCGAGCAAACGGCCTCATCCTGTCCGGCATCAAGCCTCGACTGGTCGAACCACTTGAGTGTTCGGCCGGCTGTTGGCTTGAGGAGCTGCCAGCCATCCTCTGGAGTCTGCGCACGACTCCAAACAAGTCAACCGGCTTCACGCCTTTCTTCCTCGTCTATGGCGCCGTAGCCGTCATCCCGACGGACATAGAATTCGACTCTCCGCGAGTCACCATGTACACCGAGGAGGAAGCAGAAGAAGCACGCCAAGACGGTGTCGATCTGCTGGAAGAGGGCCGGCTATTGGCACTCAGACGGTCCAGCATCTACCAGCAGAGCCTGCGCCGATACTACAACAGGAAGGTCAGGCCGAGATCCTTCCAAGAGGGCGACCTTGTGCTCCGACTGATCCAGCGAACAGCCGGCCAGCACAAGTTGTCGGCGCCTTGGGAGGGCCCCTTCATCATCAGCAAAGTGCTGGGCAACGACTCCTACTACCTAATCAACGCCCAGAAGCCCTGAGAACGCAAGAGGGACGACTCCGGCAAAGAGTCGGAACGGCCATGGAATGCAAATCTTCTCCGAAGATTTTACAGTTGATGCAGTATGTACCACGTTATCCTTTGTATTAAAGTACCGAGACTTTGGGCCCCCCAAGACGATCTTGGGGACTACCCTTTTTGTTATCTGTATGATAAGAATTATGCCTTCGAGTATGCTACTCTTTGTTATGTTGCTTGGCACCGGGTTCGACTAGTCGGCCCGGGGACTCGCCGTCCTGCGCTATGAAATACTTCCTGCAATCGGACAAGTAGTGTGCGGCGCTTAAGCCGTCTCCTGTCAGAAGCCGTAGCTCGCAGAGCGACTGTTGGTGGGCAGGGAGTAAGGAAGAATGAGCGCCCACACGAAAAATGGCTAAGGACTCAAAGCATAAGCATAGCCCAGGCCGGTTTCCAGCCTCTCTTCGTAGAGCCGACTCTGGAATAGTTGGCTTGCCGCCTTCTATCCAACTTGTTAAAAGACTCTAAAAAAGGCCAAGTACTTGCCTTCCCTAAGATAGCCAAGCATTTGACCCAGCGGCAGTCTGCAGAGCGGTTGTCCGTCTGGCAAAGCGGCGACTGTGGGAAGGCGACAAAGGAAAAAGCCAAGAGAGCGATGAGCAAGGAAAGATAGAATTCGGATAGATATTTACATAACATAGGCCCCTGGCCAAGTTCAAAATACACCCCGCGGGTGGAATTGTGCAAATTAACAAGTTTTTTCAAAGACTACTAAAACAGATAAAATAAAGGCAAGACGACAGCCTAAGAACTGGCAGACGGGTTCGGAGGGTCGCTGGAGACGGCGGTGTCAGGCGCCGGGGCGGCCGGCTGGGCAGTCTCGGCTTGATCGTCTCCAGCGGCAGCCGGCTCAGTCAGACGCGGCTCGTTGCTGGAAGCGTGGTCGAGCTGAGGCTGGTCGTCCGCTCCGTCTTCTGGCACCTCCGTCTCGCCTCCGTCCTCCCCCTCGCCTTCCTCGGTTCTGGAGCCGATCACCTCCGCCGAGTCCTCGTCGTAGTCCGGGTTCATCCCGAACCATTCCGGTGGCACCTCCTTGCCGTTCGCGGCCCGCTCCGGAACGAAGACGCTGGTGTTAGTGTAATCGGCAATCACCATCACACGCTCGACGAGGGCGCCTTCCACAGCCACCAGCTCGGCCTGGGCTTCTGACCGGAACGCGGCCAGCTGGTCCAGGTCCAGCCCCGGATACCAAGCCTTGACGAATTCCAAGGCCCGGCGCGCTGGGCCGAGGAACCCTTCCAAGCCTCAAGACGACCAGCTGCGACCTCCAGCCAGTCGGCAGTCCGACTGGGAGTGCGCAGAGCCGGCATGTCCGGCCACATGGCGGCGATTGCCTGAGCACCAGCACGTTGAAGCCAGCGCAGTAGCTGATGGGCCGGCCGCAGACGAGTCTCGATGCTCAGGAGCTGCTCGTCGATGGTCAGGGGGGCGTTGGCGGCGATCTCCGCGCCATTTTCCCTCCGCGCCTCGCGATCAGCCTCGATGGCTCGAGTGACCGCCTGCGAGTGGCCAGGGAAGAAGTCTGCCAAAACAAAAAAGAAGCAAAAGAAAGAATCAGGAGTCGGCCTGACTTACAGTCGGCGGCTCAAAGAAAGAAAGCAAAGAAACTCACCATCGACGATGTCTTCGATCTCATGGAAGTCAGAGGTCAGCATCGCCTCCTTGTCAGTCCAGGAGGAGCGCTCGCTTTCGAACTCGGCCAGGAGAGCAGTCTCTCTCCTCTCCGCCTCGTCCTGCGCTGCCTTAAGCAGCTCCTTCTGCTCCGCCAGCTGCGCGGCCAGCAGGTCGCGCTCCGTGGCGAGCTTGCTGCACTCCTCCTCCTTGGCGCGTAGGGCGGTGCTGGCTTCGCCCAACCGTTCCTTAAGAGCGGCATTGGCCTCTGAAGAACAAAAAGAAAGGGACATTAAGTCGTCAGCAAAGAAGGTCGGCTGCTTAGCATGCGCGCTCCCCGACGGCGGCGGAGGCATCACCCTCAGCTTGCAGCTTTGCCTGGACGTCCAGGAGCGCCTGGTTCAGCGGACCGTTGCTGCCTCCTCACACCCACCCAGTAGGCACGGCGCTTGTCGCCTCGGCATCTGGGATGGCCGAGCTGGCGGCGCCGGCCTCCAAGGGGCATGGCGCCGAAATCTCCTTCTCAAGGCGGCGGCGCGCCGGTGAGGCAACTTGAAGGAGCAGCTTCGCCACGGCCTCATCTTCAGTCGGCGGCATGGGCGGGCTTGCCGGCTGCTTAGCATGCGCGCTCCCCGACGGCGGCGGAGGCGGCGGTGGCGGCATGGCCGTGCCCGGCGCGGAGGCCTCGCCACCGCCCTTCTCCATGATGGGGTTCTCCCTGCCGACTTCTCCAGTCTGCCCCGTGAACTCCGGGGGCGACGGAGCGGAGTTCAGCGGGATGACAAGCAACGCCGATTGGCGGTGCGCGGTCTCCTCGGCCCGCTGTCTTGCTGCGACGGCGGCTTCGGCCTCTTCCAGTTTCTTCTGGGCGGAGGCCGCCTCCTTCTCGACCTCCGCCTTCTCCAGGCGGTCGGCCTCCTCCTCATCGCGCTTCTCCCGCGCGTTTCGCTCTATCGCCTCTCGGAGGTCGGCGGCGGGGTCAATCCGCCGAGTATTGGCGGACGTCTCGGCCGACCCCATGACGGAGGGGACAGCGACCCTCTCAAGGGAAAGGGGGGCCCTGAAGCAAAGAAGAAATATAAAAGACTCGGAAAAGATTCATCAAAAGAAAACAAGACGAAGGCAGAGAACACTTACGCAGAGACTAGTGGAGGCTTCTTCACTTCCTTGCGGAAGCGGTTGGCCTTCGCGAACGCCTCCTCCCGCTTGGTCGCGGCGGCCGCCCCCTTGAACTTCTTTGGCTAGCCGCCGAGCGAACTCGGCCCGGCCCGGCGCTTCTTCGCGCCGACTTGATCGGCCAAGCCGGCGGAGGAACTCGCGCCTGGATGGCCGACTTTCGATTGGTGGCGCGGGGTGACTTCCCCTTCGGGGTCGTCCTCGGGCCAGTCGGCGAAGGTGGCCGAGGGCCTGAGGCCGTCTCCTGCTCCTCCTCCTCCGCCTTCGGCGTCAGCCTCCATCGCCGCCGCCCCTAAGTCGGGGTCATCAACATTGCTCTCCGCCCGATCGGGAACGAACTCGCGGGGCGGTCCCGTGGCGCCGGCTGCAGGCTGGATGAGGGGGTTCTGACTCGAAGAAACCAAGAGGATCAGAAGTCGGATTCGGCTACAAAGAAAAACAGAAGAACAAAAATACGACTTACCACTGGTGGGGGGTTGGCGCGCGAGTACGGCTCTTTGCCAAACTGCCAGTCCGTCGCGAGCTCGCAGTTCGCGATGTGGTTCACCATGTTCGCCACCTCCGTGTGGGGCATGTCCCTGGTGCACATCCGACTCGGGTCCCGGTGGTCGCTCATCTGACTGATCAGATGAGGTCGGCCTTGGAGTGGGAGGACTCGGCGCGCCACGAAGGCGGCCAACAAGTCGGCCCCAACCAAGCCTTCCGACTGCATCAGCACTCGGAGTTGCGCAACGGCGGCGGCGCCTGCAGGAGTCAGCGTCTTGGCCCGGTGGGACCAGCTGGAAAGCCTCCCAGCCGGCGCGCCGGCTTCGTAGGGTGGCAGGTTGACCCAGTCACCTTCTGGGGCGACGTTCTTCACGTAGAAGTACGACCGCTGCCACATCTTCACCGATTTTATCAGCGTGATGGAGGGGAATGGATTGTCGGCGGTCGACCTTCGCATCGCGATGAAGGCGCCGCACTGAGCCGGCACGCCGGCGACGTGCGTGCCGAGCTTGGATTGGAAGAACTCTCCCCACAGCTCGATGGTGGGGAGAACGCCAAGAAAACCCTCGCACAGGGTGGCGAAGGCGGCCAGCAGCACCACCGTATTCGGAGTAAGGTGGTGCGGCTGGAGCCCGTTGAACTCCAAGAAGGAGCGGAAGAAGCCGCTCGCCGGCAGCCCCAGGCCGCGCATGAGGTGCGAGCGGAATATGACCCGCTCGGCCTCCTCCGGCGTCGGCCTTATTTCCCTCGTCGGCGCGGCATGGGCTCGCACCAGGTTCGTGCCAGGGAGCGGACGCGTCTTGCGGAGGAGCTCGATGAGGACGTCGTCCACCTCGGAGATGTCCCACACGCCAGAGCGCACGGCAGGGGCCGCAGCGGCGGAGGAAGAACTCGTCGCTGCGGGCGCGGCGCGGTTTGGTGCGACGACGGCAAGAAGAAGAAGAGGCAAGAGGAAGCGGGGGAGCAGGGAAGAATGGGCGCGCATGTTTTGCCGTCCCGCTCCCCCGCCTACTTATAGGCCCATAGGCTGAGAAGCCGATGGGGCGGGCGTGGGGATTAACTGCGCGCGGGACCCCACGGCCCCCACGATTTACCCCATGAAGTTACGGCGTGCAGTAACAATGTGGGAAACCCAACCGTCCGCGCCGGCAATGGATCCGTTCGCGGGCCGAGGCACGGTAGTGGTGGGCCCCGCCCGACGGCCTGTCCTGTCGCGCGCGTGGGTGGGCAGACTGCCCCTGCCACGTGGCGCCGTGCGACGGGTCCGTAGCGAGCAGCTGTGGGGAAGCGTATCAGGCATGCCGCCTGGTTCCCGCCGCGACTTTCAAACTCCTTAGGGGGGAAGACGGCCCTCTACGAGTCCGACTCCGGATAGTCGGCCAAAAGGAAGACGGCAAGCAGGGCCCAAATTCCACCACAGGAGGAATGAAACTGTTGAGGCCCCATGACATCTCACCCTCGGAGCCTCACCAGCTTCGGGGACTACTGTCGGAGTAATGGGCCACGGGTAGGCTAACCCGAGTCCCAGAACCTTTCAAGACATCAGGGCGGGCTGCGCCCCTCGAGTCCCAGAGGCGATTCCAAGACGAGCCGAGTCCCAAAAGCGATTCCAAGACGAGACGAGTCCCAGAAGCGACTCCAAGACGAGCCGAGTCCCAGAGGTGACTCCAAGACGAGCCGAGTCCCAGATGTGACTCCAAGATAAGCCGAGTCCCATAAGCAACTCCAAGATAAGCCGACTCCTGTCCAGCGACTTCCGGAGAGGCTGGCTATAGTGAGTCGGCCTGCGACTCCAACCACCCTGTTAATTAAGGGCAGGCATGGCCATAGTGCGCCGTACTATCGGAGATCTCCGTCCGGCGCGGCACTGTTGCCATGCCGGCCCTGACATCAGCCCTTGGGGGTGGAGCCCTGTGCCCACGACGGCCTGTCTGTACGACCCAGAAACGGCGGGTCCCACCAGTCAACGGGAGTAATGAAGACGGCAAGAGCGCCACAAGACGGACCCATTGGGAGTCGGCCCCCAGGAGTCGGCCGGCCCCTCCCACGGGCCCCACACGCCATTAACCAGACACGACGGGGAATGGCAACAGTGATCGCCCGTCGGGCAGCGGCACTGTTGCCATGACCCCATGACCAAGCCAGCGTCATTAGAAGCACGACTATAGTAATCTGCAGCCGGCAAGACCCGCCTGCGGCGGACAAGGGTTGTCGGCCCCGTACCAGGCAAGCCGGCGAGACCCACCAGTCGGTGGGCCCCAGTAGTCGGCGGAGAAGACGGCAGCCTGAGAGACAGATGGCTGGGACCCGCGCCCAGCCGGTTTTACCATTGTACCCCTGGGCGTAGGCCTATATAAACCCCCCAGGGCACCCATGCAAAGGGTTCGAATCCACTAACACTAGACCAGATCATATAGGGAGAAGAGGGCCAGCCTTGCCTTCTCCTACCTCCAGAAACAGCTCAAGGAGCAACCTTGTACCCACTTTGCCTTAGTGACCATGCGGAGACCCCGTAGAGCAGCAGTAGGAGTGTTATCTCCTCGGAGAGCCCTGAAGCTGGGTAAGATCCGCCGGCGTGCATGTCTTCGCCTCATCCCGTTTCCAGGCACCGGCGACGTTCTACTCGCCCCCACCATGATAAGCCATCCTTTGGCATATGTCGCACCCAACCCCCGACAAATCCCAATGATATTTCTATTTCGGATGTTGAAACAAAACCAGGTGATGAACATGAACCTAGTGATAATGTTAATGATAATGTTCATGTTGATGCTCAACCTAGCAATAACAATGATGTAGAGATTGAACCTGCTGTTGATCTGGATAACCCACAATCAAAGAATCGACGTTATGATAAAAGAGACTTCATTGCTAGGAAGCGCGGTAAAGAAAGAGAACCATGGGTTCAGAAACCCATGCCTTTTCCTCCTAAACCATCCAAGAAAAAGGATGATGGGGATTTTGAGCGCTTTGCTGAAATGATTAGATCTATCTTTTTGCGTATGCCTTTGACTGATATGCTTAAAATGAATCCTTATGCTAAGTATATGAAAGAAATTGTTACAAATAAAAGAAAGATACCGGAAGTTGAAATTTCCACCATGCTTGCTAATTATACTTTTAAAGGTGGAATACCAAAGAAATAGGAGATCCGGGAGTACCAACTATACCTTGCTCCATTAAAAGAAACTATGTTAAAACTGCTTTATGTGATCTTGGAGCCGTTGTTAGTGTTATGCCTCTCTCTTTATATCGTAGACTTGATTTGAACAAGTTGACACCTACTGAAATATCTTTGCAAATGGCTGATAAATCAACCGCTATACCTGTCAGTATTTGTGAGGATGTGCCTGTTATGGTTACAAACGTTACTATTTTAATGGACTTTGTTGTTCTTGATATTCCCGAGGACGATAGTATGTCGATTATCCTGGATAGACCCTTTTTGAATACTGCAGGGGCTGTTATTGATTGCAACAAAGGCAATGTCACTTTGCATGTTAATGGTAATGAGCATACGGTACACTTTCCGAGGAAACAACCTCAAGTCCACAATATAAATTCTACTGGAAAAATTCCAACTATTACTATTGGAGGTTTTGAATTCCCTCTTCCTATTGTCAAGAAGAAATATGGTATTCTTATTGTTGGGGACATACATATCCCCGTTGAGGTAACCTAGTGCTATTCGAAAATTCTCCTGTTTCATGCGATTCGGAATGAGTTTGTTAACAAGACTTGATCAACCTTGTTAGTGGATTCCTTTTGATGAGCATGAGATGGATGAAGTTAGAAAGCACAACCTTCTGTACCCTCCTTTTACTTTCTGTTATTTAGATTAAATAAAGCAAAAATAGTATTTTCTGTCTGTTTTCTGAATTATCCTTGCAATAAAAAATTACCCCGAAAATAAAAGTTCTCAAAATGCCCTGAAAATGAAATATGATTTTTTTTCTAGAATATTTGAGAATATCTGGCACTGAGAACACATCAGGGGGAGCCAGCACCTGGCCACAAGGGTCCAGGGCGCGCCCACCCCCTGGGCACGCCCCCTGCCTCATGGGCCCCTGGTGGCCCCCCTCCACTTATTCTTGCACACACACACACACACACACACACACACACACACTGTCTTCCTCCAGAAAAAATCATCCACCAGCTCAAGCACGAGTTCTAGCTCATCTCACTGCCATTTTCGATCTCCTTGCTCAAAGCTCCACTCACAAAACTGCTTTGGGGGATTGTTCTTCGGTATGTGACTCCTCCAATGGTCCAATTAGTTTTTGTTCTAGTGCTTTATTCATTGCAAATTTTTACTTCCTATGTGACCCTGTTCTTGAGCTTGCATGTCAAATTTATGTGGTCCCAAGTAGTTCTAATGCATGATATAGTCTCTAGGCACTTGTGGGAGTAGTTGCTATCAATCTTGTTGAGTTTGGTTCACTTTTATTTTTAGTCACTACAAATTTCAGAAATTTTTCAGAGGAAGAAATATGTTTAGGAAAATGTACCAAGGTGGTTCTTCAAGGAAGCAAGGACCCAGGCTCGCAATACGTGAGCCGGACTATGAACTAGCAAGAGAAGCTCAAGTGAGGCCTTGTGAATGGCTGTCAGAAAATTTTATGGTTCAAGCAGGCATTAAGGAAGAATTTGATGCATATGTGCGTAACACTGAACTCGAGGGCTTCTTGTCAGATGAGTGCCCCCCAATACTACTACCTTGCTGATTCCTTTGTGAGAAGATTTAAATTTACATCATCACGCAATTCTCACATGGTCCTGTTTGATCTTTACGATAAATCCTATGCCATGGATTTAGAGGATTTTAATACTGCTTGTAAACTCCCGCAGTGGGGTAATGTTAGTGAACCTCGTAAATATGAATTTAAAGATTTTCTTGCTAGTACAACTGTGGGGGGATCTTGGGAAATAATGCAAGCTACCATAGGGAGCATTCATTTTCCTGCCATACATTATTTTGCTCTCTTTATAGGTAGATGCATAAACAGTAAGGATGAGGCATGTCACAAGTGCGTTCCCAATCTTAGTATTCTCAAGAGTGTTGTATTAGGAGGTAAACAATATAACTTGGGAGCCAGTTGCACGTAGGTTGCATCATAACAGTATTAGCAGAGATTTGTTTGGTGGAATTTATGCAGCCGTTTAGCTAATTTTCCTTAGGTACCCATTCATGAAAATGATATGGAATTGCCTCCTGCGTATTTAGATTATAATGCTATGGTGCGCCATCAGTTTATTGAGAGGAATGAACAGTCTCTCCAGTACCGACTAATCTTTGACAGACGTCGCACTGTCCATATTACTCTCCCTGCTCCTGCTTTCTTTGACTATCAGGCAAAAAGAAGATATGTTATAACCAAGGAGGAGGCGAACGAGTATGAGAGGAGGATGGAGGCAGCTCACCTCCAAGCTGCAGCTCTTGAGGCAGTAGCTGCTGCATCTCAATACGATCCCAGTTACAACTTTGGATATCCGCCAGGCCATCCATGGGCATAGACCAACTTAGTCCAAAAGCCTAAGCTTGGGGGAGTACGTATTTCTCACCGACATCACGTTCATGTTCACACACTCATGCCAGTTGTCGGTGCTCATACTTTTTCATTGCAATATCCATGTTAGTTTATTTTCTGTTTTAAGTCTTCTTCTTGTGTGTTGAAAAACCTTAAGAAAAACCAAAAAAATTAGTTGTAGCTTTTAGCTAGTTCACTTTCCATGCCTGTAGTAGTAGTAATTAAAAGAAAACCCAAAAAGATTTCTCGTTCTTCTTTTGCTTGTTGGGAGCTTTCCCGTGTAAATAGTTTTATTTCTTTTCTTTTCTTTGGGGGTCGAGAGGAGAAGACCATGATGAAAATATTGAGTGGCTCTTATATGCATCATTGTTGATTTAACCAAGAGCCCATATTACCTTGTCTTCTCCTGTGTATTAAAATGCTTGGAGATTGCAGCTTAGTCCAATGCACGTGCACTATTATTATTTTCCGCACCGTTCGGTCGTGCAAGTGAAAGGCAATAATGACGATATATGATGGACCGATTGAGACGAGAAAAGAGGGTATGAACTCGACCTATCTTGTTTTTGTAAATATGATTAGTTCAACGTTCCTGATTCAGCCTATTATGAATAAACATGTTTGCAATGACAATTAGATATTATAATTGCTTATGCCATGCTTAATTAGCTAGGAGTCTATAATGGTTTACCTTGCATGCCAACATGCTCTTAAAATGATTGTGATGTGGTATGATAGATATCCTCCTTTGAACGATTTGAGTGGCTTGACTTGGCACATGTTCACGCATGTAGTTGAAACAAAATCAACATAGCCTCCAAAATATTTATGTTCATGGTGATTTATATCCTACTCATGCTTGCACTTAGTGTTGATTAATTTTAATGCATGTTCATGACTGTTGTCGCTCTCTAGTTGGCCACTTCCCAGTCTTTTTCTAGACTTCACTTGTACTGAGCAGGAATACTGCTTGTGCATCCAAAATCCATAAACCCCAAAGTTATTCCATATGAGTCCACCATACCTTCCTATATGCGGTATCTACCTGCCGTTCCAAGTAAATTTGTATGTGCCAAACTCTAAACCTTCAAATGAAATTATGTTTTGTATGCTCGAACAGCTCATGCATGTATCAACTAGGGTTGTCTATATCTTCCATGCTAGGTGGGTTATTCTCATGAGGAGTGGACCCTGCTCCTTACTCATGAGAAAATGGCCGGTAACCGGGATGCCCAGTCCCATGTTCAAATCAAAATAATTGCAAACAAAACTCCCCCAGGATTGTTGTTAGTTGGAGGCACCCGTTGTTTCGGGCAAGCCATGGATTGATGCTTGTTGGTGGTGGGGGAGTATAAACTTTACCATTCTGTTAGGGAACCGCCTATAATGTGTGTAGCATGGAAGATATCGGAATCTCTTGGTTGTTAAGCTGACAATGAAAGTATGCCACCCAAAATATTATTTATCTCTGTTTCAAAACTCGAGCTATGGCACCTCTACAATTCCCTGCTAACCTCTGTGAAGGGCCTATCTATTTACTTTTATGTTGACTCATCATCCTCTTATTAAAAAGCACCAGTTGGAGAGCACCGTTGTCATTTGCATCCATTACTATTAATTTATATTGAGTATGACTATGACTGGATCTCTTTTACCATAAATTACAATGTCTAGTCAGTCCTTGATCTTCAGAGGTGCTCTGCATTTATGTTTTGCGGTCTCGGAAAGGGCTAGCGAGATACCATCTTGTCATATCATATTATGATTGTTTTGAGAAAGTGTTGTCATCCAAGATTTATTATTAATGCTTGCTAGTTGATTATGCCATTGATATGAGTAAACATGAGACCTAAGTGTTATTGTGAATATGGTTAGTTCATAATCTTTGCTGAAAACTTAAATGCTGGCTTTACATATTTGCAACAACAAGAGCAAACAGAGTTTGTGAAAGTTTTTCTTTATCACTTTCAGTTTGTCAACTAAATTGCTTGAGGACAAGCAAAGGTTTAAGCTTGGGGGAGTTGATACGTCTCCATCGTATCTACTTTTCCAAACACTTTTGCCCTTGTTTTGGACTCTAACTTGTATGATTTGTATGGAACTAACCCGGACTGACGTTGTTTTCAGCAGAATTGCCATGGTGTTATTTTTGTGCAGAAATAGAAGTTCTCGGAATGACTTGAAACTTCACGGAGATTATTTTGGAATTTATAAAAAATACTGGCGAAAGAATCAAGACCACGGGGCCCACACCCTGTCCATGAGGGTGTGGGCGCGCCTACCCCTTGGGCGCGCCCCCTGCCTTGTGGGCCCCCTTGTGCTCCACCGACCTCAACTCCAACTCCATATGTTCACGTTCGGGAAGGAAAAAATCAGAGAGAAGGATTCATCGCGTTTTATGATACGGAGCTGCCGCCAAGCCCTAATCTCTCTTGGGAGTCCGTTTGGGGCTCTAGAGAGGGGAATCTGTCATTGTCAACATCATCAACCATCCTCCATCACCAATTTCATGATGCTCACCGTCGTGCATGAGAAATTCCATCGTAGGCTTGCTGGACGGTGATGGGTTGGATGAGATTTACCATGTAATCGAGTTAGTTTTGTTAGGGTTTGTCCCTAGTATCCATTATGTTCTAAGATTGATGTTGCTATGACTTTGCTATGCTTAATGCTTGTCACTAGGGCCCGAGTGCCATGATTTCAGATCTGAACCTATTATGTTTTCATGAATATATGCGAGTTCTTGATCCTATCTTGCAAGTCTATAGTCACCTATTATGTGTTATTATCCGTTAACCCTGAAGTGACAATAATCAGGATACTTACCGACATAATTATCCATCACTAATCCAATGTCTACGAGCTTTTCACATATTGATCTTTGCTTAGTTACTTTACCGTTGCCACTATTACAATTACTAGAACTGCTACTGTTACTTTTGCCACTGTTACCATTACTTCCATACTACTTTGCTACTAAATACTTTGCTGCAGATATTAAGTTATCCAGGTGTGGTTGAATTGACAACTCAATTGCTAATATTTGAGAATATTCTTTGGCTCCCCTTGTGTCGAATCAATAAATTTGGGTTAAATACTCTACCCTCGAAAACTATTGCGATCCCCTATACTTGTGGGTTATCAATTACACAGTAATGATTCTAACACCCAAGGAGCTTTGGTGTTGATCATGTTTTGCTCATGGAAGAGGCTTAGTCAATGGGTTTGCAATATTCAGATCCGTATGTATCTTGCAAATCACTATGTCCCCCTCCGACACTTGATGACGGATGGAATTGAAGCGTCTCTTGATGTGCTTGGTTCTCTTGTGAAATCTGGATTCCTTTGCCAAGGCAATTGCACCAGTATTGTCACAAAAGATTTTCACTGGACCCGATGCACTAGGTATGATACCTAGATCGGATATGAACTCCTTCATCCAACCTCCTTCATTTGCTGCTTCTGAAGCAGCATGTACTCCGCTTCACACGTAGATCCCGCCACGACGCTCTGCTTGGAACTGCACCAACTGAAAGCTCCTCCATTCAATAAAAATACGTATCCGGTTTGCGACTTAGAGTCATCCGGATCAGTGTCAAAGCTTGCATCGACGTAACCATTTATGACGAGCTCTTTTTCACCTCCATAAACGAGAAACATATCCTTAGTCCTTTTCAGGTATTTCAAGATGTTCTTGACCGCTGTCCAGTGCTCCTTTCCGGGATTACTTTGGTACCTCCCTGCTATGCTTATAGCAAGGCACACATGTCTGGTACATAGCATTGCATACATGATAGAACCTATGGCTGAAGCATAGGGAATGACTTTCATTTTCTCTCTATCTTCTGAAGTGGTCGGGCATTGAGTCTGACTCAACTTCACACCTTGTAACACATGCAAGAACCCTTTCTTTGACTGATCCATTTTGAACTTCTTCAAAACTTTATCAAGGTATGTGCTTTGTGAAAGTCCAATTAAGCGTCTTGATCTATCTCTATAGATCTTGATGCTCAATATGTAAGCATCTTCTCCGAGGTCTTTCATAAAAAAAAACTCTTATTCAGGTATCCCTTTATGCTATCCAGAAATTCTATATCATTTCCAATCAATAATATGTCATCCACATATAACATCAGAAATGCTACAGAGCTCCCACTCACTTTCTTGTAAATACAGGCTTCTCCAAAAGTCTGTATAAAACCATATGCTTTGATCACACTATCAAAACGTTTATTCCAACTCCGACAGGCTTGCACCAGTCCATAAATGGATCACTGGAGCTTGCACACTTTGTTAGCACCCTTTGGATCGATAAAACCTTCTGGTTACATCATATACAACTCTTCTTCCAGAAATCCATTCAGGAATGCAGTTTTGACATCCATTTGCCAAATTTCATAATCATAAAATGCGGCAATCGCTAACATGATTCGGACAGACTTAAGAACTGCTACGGGTGAGAAAGTCTCATCGTAGTCAACCTCTTGAACTTGTTAAAAACCTTTCACAACAAGTCGAGCTTTGTAAATAGTAACATTACCGTCTGTGTCATCTTCTTCTTAAAGATCCATTTATTTTCTATGGCTTGCCGATCATCGGGCAAGTCCACCAAAGTCCACACTTTGTTCTCATACATGGATCCCATCTCAGATTTCATGGCCTCAAGCCATTTCGCGGAATCAGGGCTCATCATTGCTTCCTCATAGTTCGTAGGTTCATCATGGTCTAGTAACATGACTTCTAGAATAGGATTACCGTACCACTCTGGTGCGGTTCTTACTCTGGAAGACCTACAAGGTTCGGTAGTAACTTGATCTGAAGTTTCATGATCATCATCATTAACTACCTCACTAATTGGTGTAGGAATCATTGGAACTGATTTTCGTGATAAACTACTTTCCAATAAGGGAGAAGGTACAATTACCTCATCAAGTTCTACTTTCCTCCCACTCACTTCTTTCGAGAGAAACTCCTTCTCTAGAAAGGATCCATTTTTAGCAACAAAGATTTTGCCTTCGGATATGTGATAGAAGGTGTACCCAATAGTTTCCTTTGGGTATCCTATGAAGACGCACTTCTCCGATTTGGGTTCAAACTTATCAGGTTGAAGCTTTTTCACATAAGCATCGCAGCCCCATGATACGTCTCCAACGTATCTATAATTTATGAAGCATTCATGCTATTTTATTATCTGTTTTGAATGTTTATGGGCTTTGTTATACACTTTTATATTATTTTTGGGACTAATCTATTAAACGGAGGCCTAGCCCATATTGCTGTTTTCTTGCCTATTTCAGTGTTTCAAAGAAAAGGAATATCAAATGGAGTCCAAACGGAATGAAACTTTCGGGAGCGTGATTTTTGGAACGAACGTGATCCAGGAGACTTGGAGTTGAAGTCAAGGAAGCTTTGAGGTGGCCACGAGGGTGGGGGCACCCCCCTACTGGGCATGCCCCCCTCATGGGCCCCTCGAGACTCCCCTGACTGACTTCTTTCGCCTATATATTCCCATATACCCTAAAAACATCAAAGACAACAATAGATCGGGAGTTCCGCCGCTGCAAGCCTCTGTAGCCACCAAAAACCTCTCGGGAGCCCGTTTCGGCACCCTGCCGGAGGGGGATCACTCACCGATGGCCATCTTCATTATCCCGGCGCTCTCCATGATGAGGAGGGAGTAGTTAACCCTCGGGGCTGAGGGTATGTACCAGTAGCTATGTGTTTGATCTCTCTCTCTCTCCCGTGTTCTTGAGGTGATACGATCTTGATGTATCGCAAGCTTTGCTATTATAGTTGGATCTTATGATCTTTCTCCCCCTCTACTCTCTTGTAATGGATTAAGTTTTCCCTTTGAAGTTATCTTATCGGATTGAGTCTTTAAGGATTTGAGAACACTTGTTGTATGTCTTGCCATGCTTATCTGTGGTGACAATGGGATATCACGTGATCCACTTGATGTATGTTTTGGTGATCAACTTGCAGGTTCCTCCCATGAACCTATGCATAGGGGTTGGCACACGTTTTCGTCTTGACTCTCCGGTAGAAACTTGGGGGCACTCTCTGAAGTACTTTGTGTTGGTTGAATAGATGAATCTGAGATTGTGTGATGCATATCGTATAATCATGCCCACGGATACTTGAGGTGACAATGGAGTATCTAGGTGACATTAGGGTTTTGGTTGATTTGTGTCTTAAGGTGTTATTCTAGTACAACTCTATGATAGATCGAACGGAAAGAATAGCTTCATGTTATTTTACTACGGACTCTTGAATAGATAGAACAGAAAGGATAACTTTGAGGTGGTTTAGTACCCTACCATAATCTCTTCGTTTGTTCTCCGCTATTAGTGGCTTTGGAGTGACTCTTTTTTGAATGTTGAGGGATAGTTATATGATCCAGTTATGTTATTATTGTTGAGAGAACTTGCACTAGTGAAAGTATGAACCCTAGGCCTTGTTTCCTACCATTGCAATACCATTTACGCTCACTTTTATCATTAGTTACCTTGCTGTTTTTATATTTTTAGATTACAAAAACCTTTATCTAACATCCATATTGCACTTGTATCACCATCTCTTCGCCGAACTAGTGCACCTATACAATTTGCCATTGTATTGGGTGTGTTGGGGACACAAGAGACTCTGTGTTATTCGGTTGTAGGGTTGCTTGAGAGAGACCATCTTCATCCTACGCCTCCCATGGATTGATAAACCTTAGGTCATCCACTTGAGGGAAATTTGCTACTGTCCTACAAACCTCTGCACTTGGAGGCCCAACAACGTCTACAAGAAGAAGGTTGTGTAGTAGACATCAAGCTCTTTTGTGGCGCCGTTGTCGGTGAGGTGAGTGCTTGAAGGTATATATATAGATCTTGCAATCGAATCTTTTTGTTTCTTGTTTTATCACTAGTTTAGTTTACAAAAGAAAACTAAAAATGGAATTGAGTGTGTCTCATACGCTTCATCTTTTTAATATCTTTCGTGAGTATGATGGAAAGGAAAATTGTGCCCAATTGCTAGAAGAAGAATGCATTAAAATGCTTGGCACTAAATCTTAGAATGATGAGCATGATTGCAATGTTGTTAGTATGAACTCTTTGAATATCCATAGTACAAACGATGATTGCACTAATTATGATGAAAATGTCTCCTATAAGCATGTCGATTTTTGTGGAGTGCATTGGGTTTGCATGGACACACCAAATAGAGAAGAGAGATATTGCAAGAGGCAGAAGCATGTAGAAACTAAATTGTTGCAAGAAAGGCTAAGGGTTAGTGCTGAAGAATTATATTTCCTTTGCCGTACTTGTGAACTTTGCAATGAAAGTGGTCATTTACATCTCCGATGCAAATTATTTCATGATCAAATCGTGTCCAAAAATTGTGATGATTTGATTTCCCTTGCACATTATAATGAACTTAGTTTGCTTATGGGTTACGAAGAAATGAAACGTATAACTAAGCATCTTCTAGAATTTGCCCGTTATAAACTCCTTGATTTTGATCTATAGGAGATTTATATGTTTTGTGTGGTGAATTGCATTGAAAATCCTTATATTGCCAATTACATAAAGAAAAGAAATCAAATAGAAGATGAAGAGAATACTAATGAAAGGGAAGAGACTTCCCAATATCCTCCTATTGTTTTTTATGATGAATCAGGTAACGAGGAGGAGCTTTCTATTCAACCAATCTCATCAATAAGGAGCTCAAAGAAGAAGGTTGAACCCATACATGATGTGAAGAAGAAAAAGAAAAAACGGAGAAGCAAAGGTAAAAAGGTATCCCTCCCAAATGATGTTGCTCCTACTACTCATTGTGATGATGATAATTGCTATACTATTGGTGCTATCCATACTATTAATGATAAGAGTGATTATGCTTATGATATGAAAAGGCCCAAGCTTGGGGAAGCTATGTTTGATGAGAATGAAATATTTGAGAATATATTTGCTGCAATTAATGTTTGTCCCAAGCTTGGGGATGCTATGTTTAATGAAGATGATATTTTTAGCATCCCAAGTTTTGATATGCAAAGTTGTTATGATGATAGCATGCCTCTTACCTATGATGATTATATTGATGAAAGTGGGTTTGGAAGAGTGTCAACTTTCGGAAGTAATGACCCCACTATTTTGGAGGATGTTGAATCTTATTGTGATGAATATGAAAGTGGATTTGGAAGAGTGTCAACTTTATTTAGTGATGATTCCACTATCTTGGAAGAGGTTTCAATCGATTATGATGAGAACAAAGTTGCTACTTATGATGATTATTGTGATGATACTTATGCTATAAAAAGTAGTGATGATTATATTAAAACTTGTCATGATTATGATTACCCTTTTCTGAACATTACTCTTTTAATGTGGAAACAATCTATAGTATTCAAGTCTCTTATGATACTCCCACCATTCCGAATGAGAAGAATTTTGCTTATGTGGAGAGTAGTAAAATTTCTATGCTTGTAGATCATGAAAAGAATGCTTTATGTGCTGGTTATATTGTTGAATTCATTCATGATGCTACTGAAAATTATTATGAGGGAGGAACATATGCTTGTAGGAATTGCAATAATATCAAGTTCCCTCTCTATGTGCTTAAAATCTTGAAGTTATGCTTGTTTTGCCTTCCTATGCTAGTTGATTATTGTTCCCATAAGTTGTTTGCTCACAAAATCCCTATGCATAGGAAGTGGGTTAGGCTTAAATGTGCTAGTCATATGCTTCATGATGCTCCCGTTATGTTTCAATTCTTATCTTTTATGTGAGCATCATTGTCATCATCATGCCTAGCTAGAAAGGCATTAAAGAAAAGCGCTTGTTGGGAGACAACCCAATATTTACCTTTACTGTTTTTGTATGTCCACATGATTATGCTACTGTAGTAATCATGTTTTATAGCTTTTGTTTCAATAAAGTGCCAAGTAAGACCTTTAGGATAGCTTACGGTGATAGTTGTGTTGATCCTGCTGAAAATCAGAAGCTTTTCCACCCAGTAAATTAGTTTTGATAATTCACAGCAACGTGATTTTGATCTGATTCTTTTTGATCTGGATTGGTACGCAAATTACTTAGGACTTACGAATTGGATAGGATGTTTGGAGTTCCAGAAGTATACGTTTGATACAGATTACTACAGACTGTTCTGTTTCTGACAGATTCTGTTTTCTATGTGTTGTTTTCTTATTTTGATGAGTCTATGAGTAGTATCGGAGGGTATGAACCATAGAGAAGTTGGAATACAGTATATATTACACTAATATGAATTTAGAATGAGTTCATAACAGTACCTAAGTGGTGATTTATTTTCTTATACTAACGGAACTTAAGAGTTTTCTGTTGAGTTTTGTGTTGTGAAGTTTTCAAGTTTTGGGTAAAGATTTGATGGACTATGGAATAAGGAGTGGCAAGAGACTAAGCTTGGGGAGGCACAAGGCACCCCCAAGGTAATATTCAAGGACAACCAAGAGCCTAAGCTTGGGGATGCCCCGGAAGGCATCCCCTCTTTCGTCTTCGTTCATCGGTAACTTTACTTGGAGCTATATTTTTATTCACCACATGATATGTGTTTTTCTTGGAGCATCATTTTATTTGTTAGTATTTGCTTGCTGTTATTTAATAATGCTTTGCATCTATATTTTCAATAAAAATGTCAAGGATAGCCTTTACCATGCTTATTTTGCTAGTATACATGTTGCTGTTTGAAAACAGAAAGTTTACCGCTGTTGCAAAAATTCCCTAGAAAAGTCAGAGAATGGTATAATATTGAAACTTTTTGCATAATGAGCTATGATAAATCTTCTACAGCGTAGTATTTTTCTCATAATTTTTGGAGTTAGGGAAGTATTATGAATCTTGCATTCTTTACAGACTGTACTGTTTTGGCAGATTGCTGTTATGATTGCACTGTTTGCATATGTTTGCTTGTTTAATGATTCTATTTGAGGATACGAGTATTAAATATGCAGAGGCATTTAGTATGCAATGTTGAATAATAATTTTTGTGATATGTTACCTTAGAAAATGATAAGGTTTTTGCATTGGTTTATACTAACTTATCTCACGAGTTCTTGTTGAGTTTGGTGTGGATGAAGCTTTCGAGATTTAGGAAACCGAGATATAAAAGGAATTAAGGAGACACAAAAGCTCAAACTTGGGGATGCCCAAGGCACCCCAAGATAATATTTCAAGAGTTCTCAAGCATCTAAGCTTGGGGATGCCCCGTTAGGCATCCCACCTTTCTTCTTCGACAACTATCGGTTAGTATCGGTTGAACCTAAGTTTTTGCTTCTTCACATGAGTTGTGCTATCCTTGCAATGTAATTTTATTTTGCTTTGCTTGCTGTTTGAATGAAATACCTAAGATCTGAAATTCTTAAATGAGAGAGAGTCTTCACATAGTTACGTAATTATTTAGCTACTCATTGATCTTCACTTATATCTTCTTGGAGTAGTTTGTCATTTACTCGTGTGCTGCACTTATATCCTATGAGTAAATGGTTGAATGAGTTGAATGTCATAAATCTGAAATTATATATGTCTCATTTGCTTACCCCATTGGGAGTAATGACTTCACATCTAAGAAGTAGAGGTTGTAAATTTATTGAAGGTTAGCAAGCATTGTATTGGTCATTTGAACAATTCATGAAAGAATATTGAAGGAAGAGAGATTTCACATATAAATATACTATCTTAGACATCTTTTATAATTGTGAGCACTCATTAAGTATGACATGCTAAAGAGTTGATGTTTGACAAGGAAGGCAACGTAATGGGTTATGTTTTCTCACATCTCAGTTAAAGTATATTGTCATGGATCATTCAAACATGTTGAGCTTGCCTTTCCCCCTCATGCTAGCCAAAATCCCTTGCACCAAGTAGAGATACTACTTGTGCTTCCAAATATCCTTAAACCCAGTTTTTGCCATGAGAGTCCACCATACCTACCTATGGATTGAGTAAGATCCTTCAAGTAAGTTGTCATGTTGCAAGCAATAAAAATTGCTCTCTAAATATGTATGACTTATTAGTGCGGAGAAAATAAGCTTTATACGATCGTGTGATATGGAAGTAATAAAAGCGATGGACTGCATAATAAAGGTTCATGTCACAAGTGGCAATATAAAGTGATGTTCTTTTGCATTAAGATTTTGTGCATCCAACCATAAAACCACATGACAACCTCTGCCTCCCTCTGCGAAGGGCCTATCTTTTACTTTATGTCTTTTACTTTATGCAAGAGTCAAGGTGATCTTCACCTTTCCCTTTTTCATTTTATCCTTTGGCAAGCACCTCGTGTTGGAAAGATCCT
>NC_041389.1:644820450-644870129 GCF_002162155.2 Triticum dicoccoides
ATATCAGGATCTTTCCAAAAGGTGATATATATCCAATTGGATGTAAGTTAGCATGTACTATTATTGTTGACATCACCAAAAGGTGAATACGTTGGGAGGCAACACGATAAGCCCCTATCTTTCTCAGTGTCCGATTAAGACTCCATAACCATAAGTATTGCGTGAGTGTCAGCAATTGTAGAAGACTATATGATAGTTGAGTATGTGAAGTTTGCTAAATTAAAGCTCTGACATAGACCCTTCCTCAAAATAAGATGAATTGCAATTGTTTGATGACTGAGAACATAGTTTGCTAGTTTTCAAGAAAGTTTATGGTCTATGCTTTAACATGTGAATAGCTTGTTACTTGATCTTGAGAAGTTTTATGAGATGAACTATTGTTATGACATATAATCATGCTAGAAAAGGTGATTGAAATTATCATTGATCAAACTTGTGCACCTGCTAGCATTCACACTTCATAAATTCTTTCTTTTATCATTTACCTACTCAAGGACGAGCAGGAATTAAGCTTGGGGATGCTGATACGTCTCCAACGTATCTATAATTTATGAAGCATTCATGCTATTTTATTATTTGTTCTGAATGTTTATGGGCTTTATTATACACTTTTATATTATTTTTGGGACTAACCTATTAACCGGAGGCCCAGCCCATATTGCTATTTTCTTGCCTATTTCAGTGTTTCGAAGAAAAGGAATATCAAACGGAGTCCAAACGGAATGAAACCTTTGAGAGCGTGATTTTTGGAACGAACGTGATCCAGGAGACTTGGAGTTGAAGTCAAGGAAGCTTCGAGGTGGCCACGAGGGTGGGGGCGTGCCCCCATGTCTTGTGGGCCCCTCGAGACTCCCCCGACCGACTTCTTATGCCCATATATTCCCATATACCCTAAAAACATCAAAGACAACAATATATCGGGAGTTCCGCCGCCACAAGCCTTTGTAGCCACCAAAACCCTCTTGGGAGCCCGTTCCGGCACCCTGCCGGAGGGGGGATCCCTCACCGGTGGCCATCTTCATCATCCTGGCGCTCTCCATGATGAGGAGGGAGTAGTTAACCCTCGGGGCTGAGGGTATGTACCAGTAGCTATGTGTTTGATCTCTCTCTCTCGTGTTCTTGAGGTGATACAATCTTTATGTATCGCGAGCTTTGCTATTATAGTTGGATCTTATGATGTTTCCCCCTCTACTCTCTTGTAATGGATTGAGTTTTCCCTTTGAAGTTATCTTATCGGATTGAGTCTTTAAGGATTTGAGAACACTTGATGTATGTCTTGTCGTGCTTATCTGTGGTGACAATGGGATATCATGTGATCCACTTGATGTATGTTTTGGTGATCAACTTGCGGGTTCCACCCATGAACCTATGCATAGGGGTTGGCACACGTTTTCGTCTTGACTCTCCGGTAGAAACTTTGGGGCACTCTTTGAAGTACTTTGTGTTGGTTGAATAGATGAATCTGTGATTGTGTGATGCATATCGTATAATCATGCCCACGGATACTTGAGGTGACAACGGAGTATCTAGGTGACATTAGGGTTTTGGTTAATTTGTGTCTTAAAGTGTTATTCTAGTATGAACTCTATGATAGATCGAACGGAAAGAATAGCTTCATGTTATTTTACTACGGACTCTTGAATAGATAGAACAGAAAGGATAACTTTGAGGTGGTTTCGTACCCTACCATAATCTCTTCTTTTGTTCTCCGCTATTAGTGGCTTTGGAGTGACTCTTTGTTGCATGTTGAGGGATAGTAATATGATCCGGTTATGTTATTATTGTTGAGAGAACTTGCACTAGTGAAAGTATGAACCCTAGGCCTTGTTTCCTACCATTGCAATACTGTTTACGCTCACTTTTATCATTAGTTACCTTGCTGTTTTTATATTTTCAGATTACAAAAACCTTTATCTACCATCCATATTGCACTTGTATCACCATCTCTTCACCGAACTAGTGCACCTATACAATTTGCCATTGTATTGGGTGTGTTGGGGACACAAGAGACTCTTTGTTATTTGGTTGCAGGGTTGGTTGAGAGAGACCATCTTCATCCTATGCCTCCCACAGATTGATAAACCTTAGGTCATCCACTTGAGGGAAATTTGCTACTGTCCTACAAACCACTGCACGTGGAGGCCCAACAACGTCTACAAGAATAAGGTTGTGTAGTAGACATCACCCAAAACTTTAAGAAACGACAACTTTGGTTTCTTGCCAAACCACAGTTCACAAGGCGTCATCTCAACAGATTTTGATGGTGCCCTATTTAAAGTGAATGCAGCCGTCTTCAAAGCATAACCCCAAAACAATAGCGGTAAATTAGTAAGAGACATCATAGATCACACCATATCCAATAAAGTACGATTATGACGTTCGGACACACCATTTCGCTGTGGTGTTCCAGGTGGCATTAACTGTGAAACTATACCATGTTGTTTCAAATGAAAACCAAACTCGTAACTCAAATATTCTCCTCCACGATCAGATCGTAGAAACTTTATTTTCTTCTTACGATGATTTTCCACTTCACTCTGAAATTCTTTGAACTTTTCAAATGTTTCAGGCTTATGCTTTGTTAAGTAGATATAACCATATCTGCTCAAATCATTTGTGAAGGTAAGAAAATAACGATACCTACCACGAGCTTCAATACTCATTGGACCGCATACATCGGTATGTATTATTTCCCACAAGTCAGTAGCTCGTTCCATTGTTCCGGAGAACGGAGTTTTAGTCATCTTGCACATGAGGCACGATTCGCAAGCACTAAGTGATTCATAATCAAGTGATTTCAAAAGTCCATCAGCATTGAGTTTCTTCATGCGCTTTACACCGATATGACCCAAACGGCAGTGCCACAAATAAGTTGCACTATCATTATTAACTTTGCATCTTTTGGCTTCAATATTATGAATATGTGTATCATCACTATCGAGATTCAACAAAAATAGACCACTCATCAAGGGTGCATGACCATAAAAGATATTACTCATATAAATAGAACAACCATTATTCTTTGATTTAAATGAATAATTGTCTCGCATTAAACAAGATCCAGGTATAATGTTCATGCTCAATGCTGGCACCAAATAACAATTATTCAGGTCTAAAACTAATCCCGATGGTAGATGTAGAGGTAGCGTGCCGACGGCAATCACATCGACCTTGGAACCATTTCCCACGCGCATCGTCACCTCGTCCTTAGTGAATCTTTGTTTAATGCGTAGCCCCTATTTCGAGTCGCAAATGTGAGCAACAGAACCAGTATCAAATACTTAGGCGCTACTACGAGCATTAGTAAGGTACACATCAATAACATGTATATCAAATATACCTTTCACTTTGCCATCCTTCTTATCCGCCAAATACTTGGGGCATTTCTGCTTCCAGTGACCAGTCCCTATGCAGTAGAAGCACTCAGTTTTAGGCTTAGGTCCAGACTTGGGTTTCTTCTCTTTAGCAGCAACCTTTTTGCCGTTCTTCTTGAAGTTACCCTTCTTCCCTTTGCCATTTTTCTTGAAACTAGTGGTCTTGTTGACCATCAACACTTGATGAGTGTTACCGAGAGGGCCCAGAGATACCTCTCCGAAACACAGAGTGACAAATCCTATTCTCGATCTATGCCAACCCAAAAAACACCTTCAGAGACACCTGTAGAGAACCTTTATAACAGCCATTTACGTTGTGACGTTTGGTAGCACACAAAGTGTTCCTCTGGTATTCGGGAGCTGCATAATCTCATAGTCTGAGGAACTTGTATAAGTCATGAAGAAAGCAGTAGTAATGAAACTGACACGATCATAATGCTAAGCTAACAGATGGGGTCATGTCCATCACATCATTCTCCTAATGATGTGATCTCGCTCATCAAATGGCAACACATGTCTATGGTTAGGAAACATAACCATCTTTGATTAACGAGCTAGTCAAGTAGATGCATACTAGGGACAATATGTTTTGTCTATGTATTCACACATGTACTAAGTTTCTGGTTAATACAATTCTAGCATGAATAATAAACATTTATCATGAAATAAGGAAATAAATAATAACTTTGTTATTGCCTCTAGGGAATATTTCCTTCATCTAGCGCCCCCCAACACACAGTGGTATTTACCTCCATTTTGGGAGGCTTGTACTATTTTGTTGTCAAAATAAATAAATTAGCTCTCTATAATAGGGTTGCGATTTGCAAAAATAATAGTCAAAACAGAGGAAGTAGTGCAAAGGACCCAAGTCCTTGATGGCGAACTCAGCGCGAAGATGATCAATGAGATGACAAAGAAGCCTAGGCGTGCATGCTGCTAGAATGATGTCGTCGATGTAGAGGAGCAGATACACTGTGTCGGTGCCCTTGTGATAGACAAACAACAAAGCATCGGAGCATGTAGAGCGGAAGCCGAGACAATGAAGAAACATCGCGATGCGCTGGTACCAGGCGCGAGGAGCTTGCTTGAGCCCATATAAGGAGTGCGAGAGCAAGCACACATGATCTGGATGCGTCGGGTCAACGAACCCCATGGGTTACTGATAGAAAACCTGCTCCTCGAGATGACCATGCAGAAAGGCGTTGGAGACGTCCATCTGATGCACTGCCCAGACGCGAGAGACCGCAAGCCGTAGGACAGTGTGGATCATCCCCGGCTTAACAACCAGAGCGAAGGTGTCGGTGAAGTCGACGCCGACACGTTGGCAAAAACCAAGCACAACCCAACGCTCCTTGTAGAGGTCAAACGTACCATCGGGGCGGAGCTTGTGCTTGAAAATCCACTTCCCGGTGATCACGTTGGCGTGCCGGGGTCGGGGAACAAGCTGCCAAGTTGGGTTTCACTGCAATGCATCTAACTCCTCCTGCATCGCAGCCATCCAGAGAGCATCACGAAGAGCATCCCGAGCGGAAGACGGCAAGGGCAATGGCACATAGGTGGATGTCGTGCAGTCGTACTCATCCAAGGCATACCGCAAGCTCGGACGAAAGACTACCGCACGGGCACGGGTAAGCGGACCAACCGCATGTGGTGGTGGAGGACCCACGGGACTGGCCGCAGGTGGCGGCGATGACGCATTAGGAGGCGTCGAGAACGTCGAGGCCGCGGGTGAGGCTGGCCCATCAGTCGACTGTGGCGACACAAAAGGCCACGAGTCCGCGGGCGAGGTCGGCCCATATGGCAACGGCCGCACCACGGGAGGAGTTGAGGCGGACGAGGCCGCGGGCGAGACCAGCCCAACATGCAGCAAATGCGCAGGTGCGGGCGTCAAGCCCGAGGTGGGCGCCACAGAGGAAGAGCCCATGGTACCCGCGGGGCTGGAGAGTGATAACCCACAAGTATAGGGGATCGCAACAGTTTTCGAGGGTAGAGTATTCAAGCCAAATTTATTGATTCGACACAAGGGGGCCAAAGAATATTCTCGAGTATTAGCAGCTGAGTTGTCAATTTAACCACACCTGAAAGACTTAATATCTGCAACAAAGTATTTAGTAGCAAAGTAGTATGGAAGTAACGGTAATGATGGCAAAAGTAACAGTAGCAGTTTTGTAGCAATCGTAACAGTGGCAACGGAGAAGTAACTTAGCAAAGATCAATATGTGAAAAGCTCGTAGGCAATGGATCAATGATGGATAATTATGTCGGATGGCATTCATCAGGCAACAGTTATAACATAGGGTGACACAGAACTAGCTCCAGTTCATCAATATAACGTAGGCATGTATTCCGAATATAATCATACGTGCTTATGGAAAATAACTTGCATGACATCTTTTGTCCTACCCTCCCGTGGCAGCGGGGTCCTAATGGAAACTAAGGGATATTAAGGCCCCCTTTTAATAGAGAACTGGACCAAAGCATTAGCACTCAGTGAATACATGAAATCCTCAAACTACGGTCATCACCGGGAAGTGTCCCGACTATTGTCACTCCGGGGTTGTCGGATCATAACACGTAGTAGGTGACTATGACTTGCAAGATAAGATCAAGAACACTCATATATTCATGAAAACATAATAGGTTCAGATTTGAAATCATGGCACTCGGGCCCTAGTGACAAGCATTAAGCATGGAAAAGTCGTAGCAACATCAATCTTAGAACATAATGGATACTAGGGATCAAACCCTAACAAAACTAACTCGATGACATGGTAAATCTCATGCACCGTGTCACCGTCCAGCAAGCCTATGATGGGATTACTCATGCACGGTGGTGAGCATCATTAAATTGGTGATGGAGGATGGTTGATGATGATGATGGCGACAGATTCCCCTCTCCGGAGCCCCGAACGGACTCCAGATCAGCCCTCCCGAGGAAGAATAGGGCTTGGCGGCGGCTCCATATCGTAAAACGTGATGAATCCTTCTCTCTGATTTTGTCCTCCCGGAACGTGAATATATGGAGTTGGAGTTGAGGTCAGTGGAGCTCCAGGGGGGCACGAGGCAGGGGGACGCGCCCAGGGGGTAGGGCACGCCCCCACCCTCATGACCAGGGTGTGGGCCCCCTTCGATTCATTCTTTCGCCAGTATTTTTTATTAATTCCAAAAAGTGTCTCCGTGAAGTTTCAGGTCATTCCGAGAACTTATATTTCTGCAAAAAAAATAACACCATGGCAATTCTGCTGAAAACAGTGTCAGTCCAGGTTAGTTCCATTCAAATCATGCAAGTTAGAGTCCAAAACAAGGGCAAAAAAGTTTGGGAAAGTAGATACATTGGAGACGTATCAGAGAGCATGGCGCCCAACCCGAGGGAGGCCACAACAGTCAGTAGCGCAGGGGCACCCGAGGCCGGGGAAGGCGATGCCGCGGTGCGCCAACCGCGGTAGGGGAGGAGGACGCCACTTGTTCATGTTCAAAGGGAAAACATGTTCATCAAAGCACACGTGTCGGGAAGTGATGACACGATGGGAGACCGGGTCATAGCAACGATAACCTTTGGTGTTAGCTGGGTAACCAAGAAAAACACAAGGAAAGGAGCCAGGGGTGAGTTTGTGAGGAGCGGCGGCGGTAGTGTTAGGGTAGCAACGACAACCGAAAATCTGGAGGCCATCGTAGGAAGGAGGAGGGTCGTACATGAGATGATGGTGAGCATAATTCCAGCGAGGGTGACAGGGACGAAGATTAATGAGGAGAGTTGCGGTGACAAGAGCATCATGCCAGAACTAAGGTAGCATATAGGCATGAAAAAGCAAATCTCAAACGCACTCATTGAGAATGCGAAGGATGCGCTCAGTGCGGCCATTCTGCTGGGAGGTATATGGACATGTGAGGCGGAACACGGTGCCATGGGTGGAGAGGAGGTGGCGAATGGTGAGGTTGTCGAACTCTTTTCCATTATCAGTCTAAAGAGCGAGGATGGGGCGCCCGAATTGTGTAGGGACGTAAGAATAAAATGCGGTGGGTGTGGAGAGAACATCGGACTTCCTACAAAGAGGAAATATCCACACAAAATGAGAGTAGTCAGCCAGTATAACAAGATAATGGAATTACTGGGTATTGGAGAGGTCCATACATCGCTATGGATCAACTCAAAAGGAAAAGAGGCAACTATGGACGAGGAAGTAAAAGGGATGCAAACATGTTTGCCTAAGCGGCATGCTTCACATGAGTGCGCATCCGCTTTATTACATGAAAAAGAAAAACCCCTCATTATTTGACGAAGTGAAGAAGTACTAGGATGCCCAAGGCAAGCATGCCAAAGATCAATGCTGGCAGAAAGGGCTCGAGGACCACCCGAAGACGACGACGACTGAACAGGGTAGAGGTCACCGGGACTGTCACATCGGTGAAGTACCATCCTGGTGTGAGCGTCCTTAACAGAAAAACCAACTTCGTCAAATTCCACAGTTACAGAGTTATCACGAGAGAGATTACTGACAGAAACTAAATTCTAAATAAGATGCGGAGAAACAATGACGTTATTAAGAGAGAGTGGTCTAGATGTGGAAGGAAAATTAGTGGAACCAATATGAGAGATGGGGAGACAGGCACCGTTACCAATGATGATGCAGGATGAAGTGGAAGTAGGATAGACAGAGAAGAGGTTACCTGGGTGAGCAAACATGTGTGCGGTTGCACCGCAATCCATGAACTAGTCGCCGCCACCGGAGTAGGGCGCCGGAGAGGGGGCCTACTAAAGAGCCGCTAGCAGCGCAGGATCCACACATAGGGGTAGGGCTGCTGGCCAGCAGGAGGGCCATAGTCTGCATCGTACCCGGGGCCACCATAGGCAGGTGGCACGACGGGAGGGGCGGTGGGAGGGCCACCGAAGGCCCCAAAGGCGCCCAGCTGGGGGCGGCTAGAAGGGCCTAGTGAGCCTGCGGGCACGGTTCGAGGATGCCCGGGGTGGGGGACATGGCACGGGCATGCTGTATGCATGAACGATCTCCCGTCCAGGGGATGTAACCGCCACTCCAAGGCAACGTGGGCTGCTGGTTCCCGCCGTAGCGGGGCTGGTTCCCGCCACCACCACCATTGTCGCCCACCTTGTCGCTGTCCACTGCGCCCATGACGATGATTCCTGATACGTCTCCGTCGTATCTATAGTTTTTTATTGTTTCATGCAAATATTCTACAACTTTCATATACTTTTGGCAACTTTTTATACTATTTTTGGGACTAACATATTGATCCAGTGCCCAATGCCATTTCCTAGTTGTTGCATGTTTTTTGTTTCACAAGATATCCATACCAAACAAAGTTCAAGCAAGGTAAAAACTTACAGAGTTTTTTTTGGAATATACTAGCAAAAGAGCCCGTGCGTTGCAACGGAAGAAAAAAAATAACACATGCCTCTAACACTGTAACCACGACTCAAGACCCAATAGGTCGACGTCGTTTATTTCAACATTTCATCTTATCAGTGTTGCCGTTTATCCTTCTTCCCACCATCGTCGACGGACATGCATGGTTATATATGATTTCTTTCGTCTTCAATCTGATTTTACTGAGTTGTTTATTTTCAATCTGGATTGGCACTGGTACAAAAGAAAGACGGATCATGCACTGCTGATTAATGTTGTGTAAGCCCGACAATCGCGGTTGGTTTTCTCTTCTCTATTTCAAAGTTATAATCTTGTGAAGATTGGTTGCCTCTGCCTTTTTTTTTTGTCTCTGACTTGATGCTACAAATTGTGTATTGTTTTGCTCATAGTCCGTTGTATTTTGCACTTTGGTTGGAATACGAAATATCTGAAATGGTTGAATAGTGACTACTTTCACTGCCATGCACACAGTTCTGTTTTGGCCAAATTCCTTGGAGCGGGCAGTTTTGTTATTACTTTCCCTGTGCTAATACCAATGTCATGTACATATACTAACTTATGTGCATATTTTCAATGCACGGCGCTTGCTTAGACGGTTATAAGCAAAAAAAGTAATACGTAAAGAGTAATTATGTAAGCGCCCTCTTACTCAACTCTGGCCGCTAATTAAGGCGCTAAATAAACTACGAAACCGGCGAGGAAAAAGGGGCCGATGCCATGCGTGGCTCCAGGTGAAACTCGTCTGTGAGTAAAAAAAGAAAAGGAACTGCGGTCAACACGTGTGCACGCGAGCTTAACACGTTGGCTGGTCTAGAAAAAAACAAGCAGCCTCGGTGGCGCTCCTTCAGCCATGTATATGGACTCCTCGCTCGTAAGCCATTCATGTTGATAGCGGTTATCTTCCGCGTGGCTCGGCTCTTGCCGGTTATCCACTGCCGACCGCCCCCGAGGAGTTCCCGGTCTCCGTCGGCTGCGCCGGCCATGTCGCCGCCTGCAACACCTCGTTGCCTCTCCTTCTCCGTTCATTCTTTTCCCAAGTCCAGCCGCAGCCGCCGCCGGATCCGGTTGCCCTCGACCCAACGCAGGACGCCGCAGCCCCTACAAGTCCAGCCGCCGCCGGATCCGGCTGAGTTTAGCTTTCTGGTCGGTGCAGCCACTAAAAAAGCATTCTACACAAAAAAATCCCCACCGAGAAGCTCTCAATTGCGTTGCTCTTCTTCCACATCTCCATTCCTCTAGCACAGAGCTGCTCTTCTTCTTCTTCCCTCTATCCATCCATCCAGCGAGCCCACGAACCCACATTGTCAGCGCTGCTCTCCTTCTCTTCTCTCTATCAGCGGCTGCTCTCCTTCCTCTTCTATCCATTCTCCAGCCACACCAAACTCATGCACGCCCGTGGCGGCTGCTTCGCGTTCGTCGCCCGGTTGCGGGGCGGCTGCATATCGTGTATGGGCTCGTGGTGGTCGGGCCGCGCGCACGGTGCTGGCTGGGCTTGTGGCGGAGGGTGCGGCAGCAGTGGCCTCGACCTTGGAGGCGCGGCAGTGGTGTGGCCCGGCCGCGCACACGGTGTTGGCTGGGCCTATGGCGGAGGGCGCGGCAGCGGTGGTCTACTCAGGGTCGACGCAACAACGGTGGCCTGCTCAAGGTCGACCTTGGCGGCTGCTCGACGGGGCCGCGTGGATCTGCGTCGGGGCTCCGGACTCCGGATCGGCGTGGTCGTGTCCAGCCCACCCTCCTCCGACTACGCCTTGCTGCGGGGCTGCGGGCCCAGATCTCGTCGGTGGACGCTTGGACTATTTTTTCTGAATCTTCACCTGGGCTCTCTTTTTTTCTTTAAGATTAGCCTAAATGGCAAATTAGCTGCAACCATTCTCCTCTGTAAGCTGGGCAGCTAGTGCTGCTATTTTTTTTATTCACGGTAGTGGTGGCAAAGAGGCGGAGGAGGTCCCGGCCAGGGGAGGCACATACGGCGGCGAAGAGAAGGGCCGCCGGGAGTGGGCACGCGTGAACCACTCGCAGTCGCCGGGGATCTGGAGGCTGGCCGGCGGAGATCGCCACCTCTGTTTTTTATCAGGCGGCGGAGGTGTTGAGGAAGAGGAAGACGGGATCGTGGGTTGAATTACTACAAATGCAGGGTCTTTTTTGTAAAAACAAAACGTTTTCTCAGATCCCCTTAAGAAGGGACTGCGGGTTGAATTCTTGAAAATAGAGGGGCTTTTTTGCAAAACTGCCGACGACGGACGGGCAGAAGCACTCCGTGCTTTATTAGTAGGGAAAGATGTGCTTTTGGGGAATTGGAATCAACGCGAGACGATGCCCGAGAGGCCCACAAGCCCTGGAGGCGCGCCCCCTCCCCGGGGCGTGGCCAGGAGGCTTGTTGCCAACCCGTAAGGTGGTTGGTGCCCTTCTTAGGCCGCAAGAAAGCTAATACCCAGATAAAAATTGTGTTAAAATTTCAGCCCAATCGAAGTTACGAATCTGCGAGAATTTAAGAAACGGTGAAAGGCCAGAATCGGGAACGTAGAAACAGAAGAAAACAGAGAGAGAGAGAGAGAGAGAGAGAGAGAGAGAGAGAGAGAGAGAGAGAGAGAGAGAGAGATCCGATCTCGGAGGGACTCCCGTCCCTCTGCCTCCATGGAGGCCATGGACCAGAGGGAAACCCTCCTCCCATCTAGGGGGAAATCAAGGAAGAAGAAGAAGGATGGGGGCTCTCTCCCCCTCTCTCCCGGTGGGCAATCATCGTGTGACGGCGATCTACTCGAACAACTCCGCCATCTTCACCAACACCTCCATCACCTTCCCTCATCTATCTACAGCGGTCCACTCTCCCGCAACCTGTTGGCCCCTCTACTTGAACATGGTGCTTTATGCTTCATATTGTTATCCAATGATGTGTTGCCATCCTATGATGTCTAAGTAGATTTTTGCTGTCCTATCGGTGATTGGTGAATTGCTATGATTGGTTTACTTTGATTGTGGTTATGTTGTTGTCCTTTGGTGTGTAGGAAATATGCCCTAAAGGCAATAATAAAGTTATTATTTATTTCCTTAATTCATGATAAATGTTTATTATTCATGCTAGAATTATATTAACCGGAAACTTAGTACAGGTGTGAATACATAGACAAAACATATAGTCCCTAGTATGCCTCTACTTGACTAGCTCGTTAATCAAAGATGGTTAAGTTTCCTAACCATAGACATGTGTTGTCATTTGATGAATGGGATCACATCATTAGGAGAATGATGTGATGGACAAGTCCCATCCGTTAGCTTAGCATTATGATCGTGTTAGTTTTATTGCTATTGCTTTCTTCATGACTTATACAAGTTCCTCAGACTATGAGATTATGCAACTCCCAAATACCAGAGGAACACTTTGTGTGCTACCAAACATCACAACGTAAAAGGGTGATTATAAAGGTGCTCTACAGGTGTCTCTGAAGGTGTTTGTTGGGTTGGCATAGATCGAGATTAGGATTTGTCACTCCGTGTTTCGGAGAGGTATATCTAGGCCCTCTCGGTAATACTCATAACTATAAGCCTTGCAAGCATTGTGACTAATGAGTTAGTTGCGGGGTGAAGTATTACGGAATGAGTAAAGAGACTTTCTGATAACGAGATTGAACTAGGTATTGAGATACCGACGATCGAATCTCGGGCAAGTAACATACTGATGACAAAGGGAACAAGGTATGTTGTTATGCGGTTTGACCGTAAAGACCTTCGTAGAATATGTAGGAACCAATATGAGCATCCAGGTTCCGCTATTGATTATTAACCGGAGACGTGTCTCGGTCATGTCTACATAGTTCTCGAACCCGTAGGGTCCGCACGCTTAACGTTCGATGACGATTGGTATTATGAATTTATGTGTTTTGATGTACCGAAGGTAGTTCAGAGTCCTAGATGTGATCACAGACATGACGAGGAGTCTTGAAATGGTCGAGACATGAAGATTGGTATATTGAAAGCCTATGTTTGGACATCGGAATGGTTCCGGTGAGTTCGGGCATATACCGAAGTACCGGGAGGTTACCAAAACCCCCCGGGAAGTATATGGGCCTTATTGGGCCATATTGGGAGAGAGGAGGAGGAGGCCAGGTGGAGGGCGCGCCCCCCCAAGCCCAATCCGAATTGGGTGGGGGGACGGCCCCCTTTCCTTCCTCCCTCTCTCCCCCTTCCTTCTCTCCTAGTCCAACTAGGGAAGGGGGGCACCCCATAGGCATACAAGTTGACATTGTTTAGCCATGTGCGGTGCCCCCCTCCACAGTTACACACCTTGGTCATATCATCATAGTGCTTAGGCGAAGACCTGCGCCGGTAACTTCATCATCACCATCACCATGCCGTCGTGCTGACGAAACTCTCCCTCGGCCTCAACTGGATCAAGAGTACGAGGGACGTCCCCGAGCTGAACATGTGCTGATCGCAGAGGTGCCATACGTTCGGTGCTAAGATCGGTCGGATCGTGAAGACGTACGACTACATCAACCACATTGTCATAACTCTTCCGCTTTCGGTTTACGAGGGTACCTAGACAGACTCTCCCCTCTCGTTGCTATGAATCACATAGATAGATCTTGCATGATCATAGGATTTTTTGTGAAACATGGTGCCCATCATATGATCACATGTGTTGATCACACCATATATAGGGTTAGTTGTATGTTGATAGGACTATGTATCGGAGGGCAAGGCTGACAGTAGCTTCAGCCTAGCATAGAAATTGATGCATACGGGATTGAAGGGGGACCAATATATCTTAATGATATGGTTGGATTTTACCTTAATGAACGCTAGTAGTTGCAGATGCTTGCCAATAGTTCTAATCATATGTGCATAGAATTCCAAGTAAGAGATGACATGCTAGCAGTGGCCTCTCCCACGTAAAACTTGCTATCGGTCTAGTAACGTAGTCAATTGCTTAGGGGCAATTCCGCAACTCCTACCACCACTTTTCCCACTCGCTATACTAACTTAATTGTTTATTTATCTAAACAGCCCCTAGTTTTTATTTATGTGCTCTTTATTATCTTGCGAACCTATCTTACCAGACCTACAAAGTGCTTCTAGTTTCATACTTGTTCTAGGTAAAGCGAACGTTAAGCATGCGTAGAGTTGTATTGGTGGTCGATAGAACTTGAAGGGAATATAAATTCTACCTTTAGCTCCTCGTTGGGTTCGACACTCTTATTTATCGAGAAAATCTACAACAGATCCCCTATACTTGTGGGTTATCAAGACCTTTTTCTGGCACCGTTGCCGGGAGCAATAGCGTGGGGTGAATATTCTCATGTGTGGTTGTTTGCTTTATCATTAAATAGATTTTATTTGCTATTCTAAGTTGTCCTCTATCTTTAGTTATGGATATGGAACATGAAATACCAAAAACAAATCAGGTGTACTTGCTACTCATGGAGACGGGGAACCTCCTAAAACCTTCGATGCTTGCTATGTGGAAAATATTAAACACTACTTTGATAATCCTGAGAAAACCCCGTTCAACTTGATAATGGGAGACACCTTGGGTCAACGTGAATACTTTAGGGATTATCGCTTGACTCTAAAATATTATGGGATCAAATTCATATGTTGCATTGGTATGCTCAGAATTTATGCTTGAGATATGATTATACTTGTTGCTCTAGGATGAAGGCTCCACACCTTCCCTTTTCATGTAAATTTAGTGATAATGAAACCTTGTCTTCTTATGCTAATGGTATATGTGATTACTATGATGTGGAACAAATAGAAGAATTCGTTGCTTTTAAGGGTGCTTATGAAATTGAATCTTTGTTTGAAAAGTGTGAAAATTATGATGTTGTTGTTTATAGACCTGAAAGTTTTGCTATAATTAAATATTGCTATGAGAATTATGAATATAATGCCAATATTAATGAGTTTATTGAGAAAGTCTCCGCTATCCAAGAAGAGAATAATATTTTGCAGGAATCTATGGAAGAAGAAATTGATGACACTGTGAGCTCATTAGATGAAAAAGGTGAGGAGGAGAGCGAAGAACACAGAAAGGAAGAGCGGATTGATCACCCGTGCCCACCTTCTAATGAGAGTAACTCTTCAACTCATACATTGTTTAATTTCCCTTCGTGCTTACCGAAGGATGAATGCTATGATGATTTCTATGATCCCTTGAATTTGTTTGAAATATCCCTTTTTGATAAACTTGGTGCTTGCTATGCTTGTGGCCCTGATGCCAATATGAATTATGCTTATCGAGATAAACTTGCTATAGTTCCTTATGTTAAGAATGACATTTTTGCTATTGCATCCACACATGATAGTCCTATTATCTTTTTGAATTCTCCCAACTACACTATATCGGAGAAGTTTGCGCTTATTAAGGACTATATTAATGGGTTGCGTTCTACTATTGCACATGATGATTTTGATAAATATAATATGCATGTGCTTGCTGCTCCTACTTGCAATTATTATGAGAGAGGAGCTACATCTCCTCCTCTCTATGTTTTCAATCCGATAAAATTGCAAGAAACTGTTTATGCTATGTATCGGCCTTTACTATGTGTGCATGAATTGTTTTTTCATGACATGCCGATACACAGGAAGAGAGTTAGAGTTTGTTGTTGCATGATATATGTTACTTTGTGATCACTACTAAATTACAAATCATTGTTAATTAAAATTGGCTTTGATATACCTTGGGATCCGAGTGGATCCATTACTTGAGCACTATATGCCTAGTTTAATGGCTTTAAAGAAACTGCTGCTAGGGAGACAACCCAGAAGTTTTAGAGAGTCATTTTATTTTGTTGAGTGCTTTAATAAAGTTTAAAAACAAAAAAATATAGAGGGGAACCTAAAAAAATTTCAAAAAGAAAAGTGGAAGTAAGAAAGACGAGCACCGTTGATGTGGGGGAGCTCCTTGAACTTTGTCCATGCCCATGGAAACTTTGCAAATCTTAAATTACAGAAACTTTTCAACAAAAATATTTAATCCCTTCTACAAATCCATTGTATTATAAAAATAATGTGCCAAGATTTTCCTTTAGGACGATTAGATTGCTGGTTTGGTATGTGCAGTGGAAAAAAAGAAACTTTGGCTGTAGCGTGTGAGGTTCCATTTTTTACTGGAATGTCAAAAGTTTCTGAATTTTTTACACAGTACTGCTATACAATTTTTTTTCATTTTTTTTAGAATTTTTGGAGTTACATAAGTATGGTGAATGTTCAGATTATACAGACTATCCTGTTTAAGATAGATTCTGTTTCTGATGCATTGTTTTGCTAGTTTTGATGGAACTATCGATTTTATTGGTGGTATAAGCCATGGAGAAGTTATAATACAGTAGCTACACTGCAAAAATAAAATGTGAATGAGTTTGTAACAATACTTAAAGTGGTAATTTGCTTTAGGGTTTTGTTAAGTTTTGTGTGATTGAAGTTTTCAAGTTTTGGGTGAGATCACGATGGATGAAGGAATAAGGAGTGGTAAGAGCCTAAGCTTGGGGATGCCCGAGGCACCCCAAGGTAATATTCAAGGACTCCCAAGCAACTAAGCTTGCGGACGCCCCGGAAGGCATCCCCTCTTTCTTCTAACGACCATCGGTAATTTTACTTGGAGCTATATTTTTATTTGTCACATGATATGCATAAATTCTTGGAGCGTCGTGATGACCGACAAGTATAGGGGATCTATCGTAGTCCTTTTAATAAGTAAGAGTGTCAAACCCAACAAGGAGCAGAAGGAAATGACAAGCGTTTTCAGCAAGGTATTCTCTGCAAGCACTGAAATTATCGGTAATAGATAGTTTTGCGATAAGATAATTCGTAACGGTTAACAAGTAACAAAAGTAACTACGGTGCAACAAGGTGGCCCAATACTTTTTGTAGCAAAGGACAAGCCTGGACAAACTCATATATAAAGCAAAGGGCTCCCAAGGACACATGGGAATTACTGTCAAGCTAGTTTTCATCATGCTCATATGATTGGCGTTCGTTACTTTGATAATTTGATATGTGGGTGGACTAGTGCTTGGGTGTTGTCCTTACTTGTACAAGCTCCCACTTATGATTAACCCCTCTCGCAAGCATCCTCAACTATGAAAGAAGAATTAAGATAAATCTAACCATAGCATGAAATATATGGATCCAAATCAGCCCCTTATGAAGCAATGCATAAACTAGGGTTTAAGCTTATGTCACTCTAGCAACCCATCATCTACTTATTACTTCTCAGTGCCTTCCCCTAGGCCCAAACAATGGTGAAGTGTCATGTAGTCGACTTTACATCACACCACTAGAGGAAAGACAACATACATCTCATCAAAATATGGAACAAATACCTAATTCACATGATTACTTATAACAAGACTTCTCCCATGTCCTCAGGAACAAACATAACTACTCACAAAGCATATTCATGTTCAAAATTAGCGGAGTATTAATTATCCTTAAGGACCTGAACATATGATCTTCCACCAAATAAACCAACTAGCCTAAACTACAAGGAGTAATCAACACTACAAGCAACCCACAGGTACCAATCTGAGATTTTTAGACAAAGATCGGATACAAGAGATGAACTAGGGTTTGGAGAGGAGATGGTGCTGGTGAAGATGTTGATGGAGATCGACCCCCTCTCGATGAGAGGATCATTGGTGATGACGATGGCTTCAATTTCCCCCTCTGGGGGGGAAGTTTCCCTAGCAGAACAGCTCTGCCGGAGCCCTAGATTGGTTCTGCCTAGGTTCCGCCTCGAGACGGCGGCGCTTCGTCCCGAAAGCTTCTTCTTGATTTTTTTTCAGGTCAAAAGACACCATATAGCAGAAGATGGGCACCGGGGGCCTTCCAGGTGGGCCACAACACAGGGGCATGCCCAGGGGGTAGGGCGCGCCCCCACCCTTGTGGATGCCTGGTGGGTCCCCTCTAGTGTTTTCTTTGCCCATTATTTTTTTATATATTCCAATATAATTCTTCGTGAAGTTTCAGGACTTTTGGAGTTGTGCCGAATAGGTCTCTCAGGTTTGCTCCTTTTCCAGTCTAGATTTCCAGCTGCCGACATTCTCCCTCTTCATGTAAACCTTGTAAATAAGAGATAAAAGGCATAAGTATTGTGCCATAATGCGTAATAACATCCCATAATGCAATAAATATCAATATAGAAGCATGATGCAAAATGGACGTATCACGTCGTGTGCCTTTTATTTTTGTTTTAAGTAATGCACCATGCTGGTATGAGATAGTCCTTTGTTGATTTATAGAATGTCATGCACTTCACTTATATATTTTGAGTATGTCTTTATAGAATGCTTCATGTGCTTCTCTTATATCATTTGAAGTTTGGATTGCATGTTTCTCTACACATAGAAAACCGCCATTTGTAGAATGCTCTTTTGCTTCACTTATATTTGTTAGAGCATGGGCATATCTTTTGTAGAAAGAATTAAACTCTCATGCTTCGCTTATATCTATTTAGAGAATCAACAGGAATTGGTCATTCACATGGCTAGTCATAAAATCCTACATAAAAACTTGTAGATCACTGAATATGAATGTTTGATTCCTTGCAATAGTTTTGCGATATAAAGATGGTGATATTAGAGTCATGCTAGTGAGTAATCGTGGATTGGTAGAAATACTTGTATTAAGGTTTGTGATTTCCGAAGCATGCACGTACGGTGAACCGTTATGTGATGAAGTCAGAGCATGATTTATTTTTTATTTTCTTCCTTATGAGTGGCGGTCGGGGACGAGCGATGGTGTTTTCCTACCAATCTACCCCCTAGGAGCATGCGTATTAGTACTTTGTTTCAATGGCTAATAAACTTTTGCAATAAGTATGTGAGTTCTTTATGACTAATGTTGAGTCCATGGATTATATGCACTCTCACCCTTCCATCATTGCTAGCTTCTTTGGTACCGTGCATTACCCTTTCTCACCTCGAGAATCGGTGCAAACTTCGCTGGTGCATCCAAACCCCGTGATATGATACACTCTAACACACATAAGCCTCCTTATATCTTCCTCAAAACAACCACCATACCTACCTATCATGGCATTTCCATAGTCATTCCGAGATATATTGCCATGCAACTTCCATCATCATCATATACATGACTTGAGCATTCATTGTCATATTGCTTTGCATGATCGTAAGATAGCTAGCATGATATTTTCATGGCTTGTCAGTTTTTTGATATCTTTGCTATGCTAGATCATTGCACATCCTGGTACACTGCCAGAGGCATTCATATAGAGTCATACTTTGTTCTAGATATCGAGTTGTAATATTGAGTTGTAAGTAAATAAAAGTGTGATGATCATCATAATTAGAGCATTGTCCTAGTGAGGAAAGGATGGTGGAGACTATGGTTCCCCCACAAGTCGGCATGAGACTCCGGACAAAAAATATATAAAAAAGAGGCCAAAAAAAGAGAGAGCCCAAAAAAACAAAAACAAATAATGAGAGAAAAAGAGAGAAGGGACAATGCTACTATCCTTTTACCACACTCGTGCTTCGGAGTAGCACCATGTTCTTCATATAGAGAGTCTCTTGAGTTATCACTTTCATATACTAGTGAGAATTTTCATTATAGAACTTGGCTTGTATATTCCGATGATGGGCTTCCTCAAATATCCGAGGTCTTCATGAGCAAGCTAGTTGGATGCACACCCACTTAGTTTTCAGTTTGAGCTTTCATACACTTATAGCTCTTAGTGCGTCCATTGCATGCTGATACGTCCCCAATGTATCTATAATTTTTGATTGTTCCATGCTATTATATTATCTGTTTTGGATGTTTAATGGGCTTTAATATGCTCTTTTATATTATTTTTGGGACTAACCTATTAACCGGAGGCCCAGTGCTAGTTTCTGTTTTTTGCCTATTTTAGAGTTTTGCAGAAAAGGAATACCAAACGGAGTCCAAACAGAATGAAACCTTCGCGATGATCTTTCTTGGACCGAAAGCAAACCAGAAGACTTGGATTAGAAGTCTGGAACGCCACGAGGAGGCCACGATATAGGAGGGCGCGCCCCCACCCTTGTGGGCCCCTCGTAGCTCCACCGACGTACTTCTTTCGCCTATATATACTCTTATACCCTAGAAACATCAGGGGGAGCCACGAAACCACTTTTCCACCGCCGCAACCTTCTGTACCCGTGAGATCCCATCTTGGGGCCTTTTCCGACGATCTGCCAGAGGGGGAATCAATCATAGAGGGCTTCTACATCAACACCATTGCCTCTCCAATGAATCATGAGTAGTTTACCATATACCTTCGGGTCCATAGTTATTAGCTAGATGACTTCTTCTCTCTCTTTGATTCTCAATACAAAGTTCTCCTCGATGTTCTTGGAGATCTATTCGATGTAATACTCTTTTGCGATGTGTTTGCCGAGATCCGATGAATTGTGGATTTATGAACAAGATTATCTATGAATATTATTTGGTTCTTCTCTGAATTCTTATATGCATGATTTGATATCTTTGCAAGTATCTTCGAATTATCGGTTTAGTTTGGCCTACTAGGTTGATCTTTCTTGCAATGGGAGAAGTTCTTAGCTTTGGGTCCAATCTTGCGGTGTCCTTTCCCAGTGACAGTAGGGGCAGCAAGGCACGTATTGTATTATTGCCATCGAGGATAAAAAGATGGGGTATATATCATATTGCTTGGGTTTATCTCTCTACATCATGTCATCTTGCTTAATGCGTTACTCCGTTCTTATGAACTTAATACTCTAGATGCATGCTGGATAGCGGTCGATGTGTGGAGTAATAGTAGTAGATGCAGAATCGTTTCTGTCTACATGACACGGACGTGGTGCCTATATTCATGATCATTGCCTTAGATGTCTTCATAATTATGCGCTTTTCTATCAATTGCTCGGCAGTAATTTGTTCACCCACCGTAATACATGCTATCTCAAGAGAAGCCACTAGTGAAACCTATGACCCCCGGGTCTCTTTCCTATTATATTTCATCTCTTTTCCATATTATCGCATTTCGTTTACTATTTTGCAATCTTTACTTTCCAATCTATACAAAAAAATACTAAAAATATTTACTTTACTATCTCTATTAGATCTCACTTTTGCGAGTGACCGTGAAGGGATTGACAACCCCTTTATCGCGTTGGTTGCAAGGTTCTTAATTGTTTGTGCAAGAATTAAGCTTGGGGGTGCTGATACGTCTTGGTCGTATCTATAATTTTTCCACGTCGCAAACGACAGTGTGGAAGATGTCCGGTGAGATAGTGAGGAAGAACCACCGGATGATGGTGGCGTCGATGGACATCCAGTTGGCGTCACGACGCATGGCGAGAAAGTCGATGGTGCCGTCCACATGATCACGAAGGTTGTACTCACGGAAGAGGAGATTGAAATAGGTCTTCCATGCATAGTAGTTGGCAGCGGTATGGGAGAGTTTGATGGGGACGTGATCGGAGAGGGTGATGTTGCAGATGTCAGCAGCGAGGGGCTCGTCGGAGTCAGAGCCGAAGGTGGAGGCGAAGGGGTTGCTAGGGTTGCTGGAGGAAGACATGGCAGCGGTGCGGGTGGGAGGAGGCGGCGACGCGGGTGGGATTAGGGTTAGAGTTTCGGTGGAGGAGAGGGAGAGGCGTGGCTGGAGGGAGCGGCGCGGTGGGAGAGAGGCGGCGAAGGGAGGGGGAAGGTGGCGCGGCGCGGCGGCTGAAGGAGGCAGCGGCGGCACGGCTAAGGTAGGACTGAGGGAAGGCTGATACCATGTAGAATATTATGATGCAACTCTTGATGTATTGATCGGGTGCAACCGCACGTATATATGATGTACAAAGTGGGCCACGACCTCAACTATATAAAAAACTAGAAGATGAGTCAGATACACAAATATGCACGTAACATATATATACTCAACATTATCAATCATCCTAATGGTAAGTTTTATTTACAGTGATCCTATGTTCCTATTTTCTAAGACTTGTGCATGCTCGGTTAGAACGTTCGGGATTTAACTATGGCAAATCAAATATTTTTAATGGCAATTTTAGTGACATGGGATGACAGGTCTAGCATGTCAAATCCGTACTCAATGTATTTGAAAATTGTTTTCTGTGTCAACTAAATTTGTCGTCCCCGCGTCACTAAGATTGTCGTAAACAAAAACGTTCGATTTGTCAAGGAAAAACTGTTGGAGTGTGATGTTCGACCCTCTCTCACAGATCGATCTTTTAGTTGCATTCGCTAGAGCATGCACTTTTACATGGTATCCGGGCCAAGAGGTCTTAAGTTCAAGACCCTGCCAACGCAGTATTAAATAAAAACGATTCTGCAGCCTATATCGATCCCACGTCTAAGGACTAAAATAGCCTAGACGCGAGGGAGAGTGTTGAAATATATTGCCCGCCTTCCTACATCAGTTCGGACTTTTGGATGAGTTGGCTGGTGCATGAATTGAATATGTTGGACCGATTTTTATGTCCAGACACGTGGAGTTTGGCCCGGTGCATTGGATTATTTATTTTTTGAATAGTTTGGACTGCTTACCACATGTGTGATTCTCATCACGTTGGAGTTGATCTCAAGCCCTAGCCGAATCGGGTGTTCCGCGAAAGGCAAAACCGATACCGCGTAAACGAGTCACTGCCCACGGTCAACGCATATCGAACATGATTGGTTTGATGCCAAAAATTGGCATGTCAATGTTTGGCATTGTGCCAACTATTGGCTACTACTTGGTAGGTTATCGAGTTGTCTTGCCTATCTCACATAAAGTTGCCAATAGTTGACAAGTATTGACAATGGCAGCTTTTGGCTATCCAAATATTGACAGCAAACCAATCATACTCATCTGCTCGGAAAAAAAAAACCAATCATACTCATCGTTTCCGTCTCGCATCTTCCGACTCTGCTCCTCTCCCGAGCTCACTCTCCACCTCCTCCCCCTGGATCCCCTCCGCCCCGTTGCAGCATTGCCGGCGCCGGTGGCAGCCTGAGTTCCCCACCTCGACGTCCCTCTACGTTTCGGGGAGCTAAGCAGCACGAGGAGTCACGGCGGCGGATCCCCTCTTCGGATCTCCAAGCCCAGCCCCAGTGTTGTCGTGGGCTGATTGCCCTCTCCTCTCCTTCCTCCGGATGGCATATCAGGTCAGGGCTAGCTCTTTCTTTGTTTTCTTGCGGTGCTTCTCCTCATAGCTGCTGGAAGGCGTCATTTTAGTTCATGTTGATTGTGGGTTTGTCCTTTTCACATTCGTAATTCAGTAAAAAAAAAAACTTGGCGAGCAGAGCTGAGAACCTAGTTTAGAGACAGTGAGCAGAAGCACTTTGTCTGACATAGCAACATTATTCTGTAGTCTGTACTTTGTAAACATTTCTTCAGAGTATGTCTAGTCTGAAGTCTGAACTTGTATCGGTGAGTCTTATCCACTTGATGCATGAAAAATGTTTGTTAAAAAAATTCTAGTCTGAAGCCTTTGAACTACGTGATGCAGTCTTTGTCAGCTAGTGGTGAAATTCATTACTGAAGTGCATGTGACAGCAACCGCTTGATGCTAGATTCTCTATTCAGAACACGCATGCTTACGCAAGTGAGCTTGCTTTGGCATATAACCAAACACAGTCAAGTAGGAGTAATTTGATACTACTCTTTACTGGTCCGAACCAAATAAAATGCTACTCACACTTTACATACCAATACTCTTTACGGTGAAGAGTAGTCGTAGATGGTTGGTACCCACATACCAATACTCTTTACGGTATTCCTTTTCCTGTCAGAAAGCACCTGGATGCTGCTTCGTGTTTTGTTCCGTTGTCTCCTTGGTAATGGAAGGTCGTTTCGAAAAGAAAAACAGTTAATACCACACTAGAACTGAACGATAATGATTTATCTTGCTATCTCCCATCTAGTATTTCGAGCTTTCCTTATGGATGCATTCCCTCCATCAATGAAGTCCAGCAACAAAATTGAATATTTTTCTACAATTTTTGCAAATTACTGAAGAAGCAACCTTTGTTTATTATAATTAAACCAGACAATGTTTATTCTTTATAACCTAGAGAGTATGTTCTGTTATTAGTAACAGTTATTAAATGGGGGAAGTCCAGCACTTTTATCCTCTTGATTTATGTGTTGGACTCAAATCAACTCTTATATTACCCCATCTTTTGATCAGCTTCCTAACCTTCAGCAACAAGAGGAGGCATTTTATGGCAAACTACCTTTAAAAACGCACATTAATGGTTTCGTCAGTACATAGGCATCTAATATGTGGCCACAGATCACCTGCCAACCATTGATTCTGCAGAGTACTCTTATGTTGTTGATAACTCTGGTTATCTGAGATTTGAGCTTCACGCCTTTGGAAACTGTTTTTCAGGTCAAGTCCATGTATCCAGCATACTAATCGAAGCTAACTGTTATACTCAGTCTTTGCTACTTTACTTTCATATAAGATGGACCTTCGAGAAAGTACGGTGACAGAAATGATCCAAAGGGATGAAAGATCAAAATGGTTATCATATAGCAACCATAACATAAAATGCTTCACAGAGGCCGAGATAGGAAGAATTACCAGCAACTATGAAACTATCATTGGAAAAGGTGGCTTCGGAGAAGTTTACAAAGGTGTTCTCCAAGATGGAAGAATAGTTGCAGTCAAGAAATTTGTGTGTAATTTAGAAGAAAATTTTGCCAAAGAGCTTAAAGTCCACTGTGAAATCAACCACAAGAATGTAGTTAGGCTCATTGGCTACTGTGCCGAGGAAAATGCCCTAATGATAGTCAGTGAGTATATATCTAAAGGGAATCTTAGCGATGTTCTTCACCATGAATGCATTCCCATCACAATGGATACACGACTGCGAATTGCGGTGGAGTGTTCAGAGGCATTGTGTTATATGCATTCACAAATGTATACTCAGGTCATTCATGGTGATATCAAGCCTGCCAATATACTATTAGATGACAACTTCAATGCAAAAATATCTGACTTTGGAATATCAAGACTTGTCAACACAGACTCAGCCCTTTTCACTGAGCATGTAATGGGGAGCATAGGTTACATGGACCCTTTGTTTGCTCGCACCGGGCGTCTCACCACAAAGAGTGATGTTTACAGTTTCGGAATTGTTCTGGTTGAATTGATCACAAAGAAAAAGGCAACAGTAAGAAAAGGGGAGACCGGCATAGTTGATTGTTTCATCCAAGCTCTTGCAACAGGGAAGAGAAGGGTGAGAGAGCTGTTCGATGTTGAAATCTCAAGCCAGAACAACATGAAGGTTCTCGAAGGGGTTGCAAAGTTAGCAGGACAATGTTTGAAGATGGAAATGGATGGACGCCCTGAAATGAGAGATGTGGCAGAACGTCTTCGGGCGCTTCGGAAAACTCAAGTTCAAGGGAAACAAACTATTTTTCCTTGGGGTTGGAGGAACAAGCCAGCAGCTCAGAACAGCTGGCAATCTTCTAGCTCAGTCATGCCACAATCTTTGCCATCCTACTTGTGCCGCCATTTCTCACTTACAGAAATGAAATCAGCCACAAAAAACTTTGATGAGTCACACCTTATTGGTGTGGGTGGATCTTGTAATGTTTACTATGGAATGATTGATGGGGGAGCAACCAAGGTGGCTATCAAACGCGGTAGAGTTCAGCAGTGTGTGAGTAGATTGAAAGAAAAGATAGTGGCGGTGGCAAAGCTCCGCCACCATCATCTCGTATCACTGGTCGGTTACTGCAACGAGGAAAACGAGATGATACTGATCTACGAATACATGGCTCGTGGCACCCTGCGTGAGAACCTTTACGCTAACAAAACAGAGGAGCCACCGCTTACTTGGAGGCAGCGTCTAGACGTCTGCATTGGTGTTGCTCGTGCCCTGCATTACCTTCACGAGTGTTCCATCATCCATAATGATTTGTCGACGACAAACATTCTCCTAGATGAGAGATTGGTTGGCAAGGTTCCAATTAAAGTCTATCTGCCACAGGATAGCACGGGCTTTACCACGCAGCCTGTGGGAAGTATCGGTTATATCGATCCTGAATTTTACCGCACTGGGCAACTAACAGAGAAATCCAATGTATATTCTTTTGGTATTGTGCTGTTTGAGGTTTTGTGTGCTCGGGCTGCTTATGATGGTAGTCTTCCATGGAGACAAGCTGATCTGGTATATTGCGCCCTTAGTTGCCAGAAGAAGGGCATCCTTGATCTGATTGTCGATCCCCTTCTTGAAGGAAAGATTGCTCCGCGGTCCTTGAAGAAGTTTGTGGAGATTGCTGAGAAATGTGTAAGTGATCGTGGTATCGATCGCCCTACAATGCAAGAAGTGTCTGAGAACCTGGAGTTGTGTCTGGCAGAACAAAGCGGAAGCCTTGGCGATGAGATGCTGGCTGAAGATGACACTAATGGTCCTTCAAGGACAGAACGTTGGCTGCACCTGGAGATGTACCTTGCAAAACACGATGCTTTGGAATGGTCTAGGGATGCTGGTGGTGTGGATTCCGATTCCGAATTGGCAATGCCACGATGAGCAGGCAGGAAGTGCCGAAGTGGTCACCAATTTCCCTACTATCAATGCTCTCTACTCCACTGACGGATGCCAGAGAATTACTCCATACATGTATACTGCAATTTCTGTTCCTTTCTTTTCTGAAGCGAGTATTTTATTTTTGCATTATGTCTTTCTTCATGCTTTTCGTTATCAGGGTGTTGTGATGGATTTGTCAGGCCGTTCGCCTGCACTATTATTATGTCCTGTTAGGCTTGCGCTGGCTACAGTTTTCAGTTGGGTCATCATCATTATGCATGAAACTGGTTCCTCTGTTTCGTCCTGAATAATAAGACATTATCGATAGTGCTCTACAAGCATCTTGTTCCATCTGAGCGTTAGGGTGCAGAAGAAGCTGGGCAGAAAGCTGGAGCAGCTCAGAAGCGAGAACCCTACAATTCCTGCTATTGCATGGCTATGGAAAACCTGCAATCAGAGAAAGAGCTTTTTCATTGAGGACTGCACATGTGTCATGTGTGATGAGCAAGTTTTGGAGACAAGAGATCACTTGTTCTTTCATCTGCCCCGGTTGGTCTCCCCTGTCTGTCTGCAGGTATTCAAGATCAGCTCAGTCAGTTAGTTCGCCTGCTCAATCTTCCATTTTCTCAGTCAGTTGAAGTAGTGTTGTCAATTTCGTCCTACTCATTAGGGGATGTAGCTCAGATGGTAGAGCGCTCGCTTAGCATGCGAGAGGTATGGGATCGATACCCCACTTCTCCACTCCTTCTTTTTTCTTGTTTGTTTTTTGTTTTTGCAGATCTGAATACCAAACACCAAAAAAGTAATAGCACCAAAGCGCATCTGGTGTAGTGGTATCATAGTACCCTCCCACGGTACTGACCAGGGTTCGATTCCCTGGATGCGCATTTATTTTCTCATCTTTTTTTTTGTATGGACTTTCAGATAAGCAGAGCAGGGCATGACGCACGATCGATTTCTTACTCTGCTGTTGTTGTTCTTGTTGTATTTGTTTTTCATACTCTTAGGCCCTGGCACAATGGAGCAGTGAAATGATGAACGGCGGAAAGCTGTTCCACCATGAACACTGGGTGTTTTTTTTTTCTTCCTTTGCGGGAAAACCCCTGGGGTGTTTGATAATAGTTACCTTTCTGGATTTCCCTTTGTCGAGATGGTCAAAACTGCGGATTTTTCTTCCGAGGGGACTAGGACGGGCAAAATCCGGCCTGAACCATTTCCAATAGAAGAGAATCATGAAGAAGAGCTTTGCGGGGAGCATTGGCTGCAGCGGTCGGGCCGGAGCATCAAGCCGTCAAGGCAACGCTTCATTTTCGTTGCGGAAAATCTTGCCGTTGCGCCGCTTCCAGGGATTCCATATGGCGGAGGTCAGCGCTGTAGAGCCAACTTTTGCAAAGATGAGAGCCGTTCCAATAATCACCAACCTTCTTGCTGCAACTGTGAACATTCGGAGTGAAGAAAAACGGCTGACAAATGCGATCAAAGCCCATCCAATCTCAGGCGAACCCAGAAGACACCAAACATAGTGTACAAGTACTGCACACAGGGTAATCCGAGAAACCAACTTCTCCTGCTGCTACCCAGAGAACAAGGCACAGATCATCAGTATTCAGAAAGAGAACGGCGTGTCCTAAGGTTCTGCATGTGAAGCCACTCTGAAGCCGGCGAGCCCTGGGTAGTACCTCGGCGCAGCAAACTGCATGCGAGAAGACAAGAAGGTAAACCTTCTGGGGCTAAGGTATATTTTGCTCTTTTTTTTAGGGATGAAGGTAAGGTATATTTTGCTGTACACAAACATGACAACATAGCATCATTTCATAGCAGGCCTGATTACAGATCAAGGGCCGAGATGCATAGTATATTGGCAACACAGTTTGAGAAATCAAGCATTGGAGATAAGATATACTGTACTTACTTCTTTGTACCCATCATCTTTTTGCTACTTGACCATTGAGTTCGCAACTTGACTTGCATCTTTAGTTGGAAAAATGTCTCGGCCCCATTGTGAGCATGGGCATTAACCGCCTCAAGCTTCATGCACAGGAAATGCAGATGACAGCAATCTTCAAGGTATTTATTACTAACTGAACTATAGAGGGCAATACAATTCCATAGAAGCGACAATCTGTGACACAGCATACCTCAATTTGACGTTCCAAAGCTTGGACATAATTGATTATCTCATCGAGGACTGATGTTTTGCAATAATCTAACCAAGGAAGCATAGGCGTTCCAAAGAAGATCATTTACATACACAAAACTAGGGAGGACTTAGAGCTTGAAGATACCAAAGATAAATAGATCTGGATATTAGTGGGACATAATGGAGACATAAAAAATATTGAATTCCTGTTGAGATTAAAATGCACGTTATTACATCCAGGGACAAGATCTTGGAGAATTTTCACCCGCTCGGTTATTTTCTCACAACATGCCTGTCAGAATAGTACAACTTCCAATGATCAAGGGTGTACAAGATAGTCAAAACGAAACAGTGCACTGAACTGACCCTTTCTGCAAGGCTATGGCTGTCGGTTGCTTGACCCCTTTTTGCCCTCACATAGATGAAATCTTGCTTTGGTGGCGGAGGATTTTGATTAACAGCCTTACTAGCATTTCTTGAATCGGCTTCAGCATCTTTTCTGAAACTGCCATTATCATCACTGGATTTATTTGCCTTGAAACGTTTTGCTTCTGCATAGTCTGCACATTAAGGTTCCAGTGAATTAGCGAATAGGACAGACGAGAGGACAGACGAGAGAAAGAACAATTGATCTCTTGCTCTCTGCAGAGGCTGTGCTATGGGCATTTTTTCTTTAGAATATAACAAAAATATTGGCAACCGCCTTCTGGCCTCCCAAGTCAAACAACTATTTAAACTATCAATCGGCACATAACCAGTCAGTATAAGGGGAGAAAATCATATAATGGCACTAGTAAAATGAAAGATCACATATGACAATAATGATAGCTTGCAAACTATCACCAATATGATGCCTGCTAAAATATCACAGTATGTTACTAAATGCAAGTAGAAGATGCAAAACACTCTAGATCAATAGGTAGTTGGCTCAGTACTTCAGTAGTTAGTGCTGGAGATTGTTTGGCCTGCTCCAAGAGGTTTGATGAGACCGTCTCGTCAGAGAATGTTGCGGACCTGGTGATCTGCTTCATCCATTTCTCGAAGGTCTCGTCAGACAGTCGGAGCGGGGAGGTTCTTGTGGGTCGGTTCTGCCAAAGTACAACCACATTCCCCTGACGCGGGCCTTTAGTGGCTAGATCCTCCGGCTGACCCAGGTGGCAACGATGTCAGGTCTGACTCCAAGAGCGCGCCGACCGGTTCCATCGGGATCTTAGCCTGGGTCTGCTCTACCCGCGTGAGCTTGAACGATCACCCGGTGTGCCAATCCGCTGCCTCAGGCGTGTACGGAGGCAATCTAAGGCCCAACCAAGGCAAAGGCAAAGGCAAAGATGTTGATGCTCCAATAACATCAACATCCACTCCGAGGGCGTAACTGTTATGACCCCAATAGGAAGGCCTTCATCTTTGGGGGAAAGCCCTTTAGACGACAGTGGAAGATGCCGAACATATCCTAGGTGTGCCCACATTGGGCTAAGAGTTATTCCATGCGAATCAATTCAAGTATTTGCATGATACGAAGAGCTAAAAGGCCCTAGCGGAAATAAAATCACTTTGAAAGGGCTTGTTGAAAAATAAAAAACAACAAGGGGTCTACTTTCATCCGAGCCTATGTAATGTACACAATAGATGTGCTTATGTGTCCAACAACACAGAGGCACGTCAATACAAAGTACCTAGGACTGGTAACAGACATATCCAGAATAAAGATGGTGAATTTTGCACTCGCCACTCTTACTCATCTGATGGCCAGCATCACCAAGTTTAAAGATGAAAGCTCGAATTTGGAGGGGAACCTCCCATTGCTACATGTTGGAAAAACTATAACTATCTGAATTTGAGGTTCATATATTTATAGCCTTTTCTAACCTGTAGCAATGGGAGGTTCCCCTCCAAATTCGAGCTTCCATCTTTAAACTTGGCGATGCTGGGCATCAGATGGTTAAGAGTAGGGAGTGCAAAATTCACCCACCTTATTCTAGATATGTCTGCTACCGGTCCTATGTACTTCGTGTTGACGTGCCTGAGTTGTTGGATACATAAGCACATATATTGTGTACATCACATAGGCGCGGATGAAAGTTGACCCCTTGCTGGGTTTTTTTTTGGTAGCAAACCCTTTTCAGAGTGATTTTATTTTCGCTAGGGTCTTCCAGCTCTTCGTATCTTGGTATAATGCAGATGCCTGACTTGGTTCGCATGGAAAACACTCTTGGCCCAATGTGTGCACACCCATGATATGCCCGACATCTTCCACAGTCATCTAAAGGGCATTGCCCCAAAGATGAAGGCCTTGTTGTTGGGGTCATAGCATCTATCAATTTTCTGGGATGGTTCTGGTGCATCGCGCGCCTCGAGAAATGAATAGAGCAACCACTATATGATGCCACGGTATGGTGAGAAAAATTCACTCTAAGTCCTATAACTTGCGTCGGCGGTCACTTTAGTCTCTGTGGTTCAAAGTACCCGATATACTAGCCCTAAACTTGCTCATGTGAACCTCTAGAGCAAGTTTAGGGCTAGTATTTCAGGTATTTGAACCACAGGGACTAAAGTTAACATCGACGCAAGTTATAGGACTTGAGTGAATTTCTCTCCGGTATGGTTCAATACAATGCCGACCCCAAAGACAACTGTGCTGCAATGGTTGTTCAATCCGATGAATGGGACAAATGGCAAGTTATATTTGTTCACACAGTACGTGCCGTAAAACACAACAACAGCGCCAAAGGCATCATAGTCCAACCGGGACTGCACGGCTAACCAGAAAAGGTTCTGTAGAAAAAAGTTTGCTGTTGTGTTGTACCTGTAAAAACAATTCAAGATCTCTCTCCTCCTGCGCTGCCGTATAGTTCAGCATGTATTGGGCATCAAAACCTTTGATCATTTGCTTCTTGCCTTGTACTCGGCAAAAAAATTATATAGGTCCCGATACATACAGCCAACTTTGTCATAACCAGCGTGATGCCTCTCAATTACCTCCATTATCTGATGTGTGCATGACCAGCAATACCATACTCAATGGCATCAGGCTTTTGAGCATCATTAAGTCCACGACGAGGCCATAAGAAAGGTGTCTGGTCAGGCTTAGTGAATTCATGCTTATGCTGGTCAACAAATTACTTGACAAACCATTTACGAGTTTCCATATTGAGCTTGATCTGCAGTCGAGCGTCACATCCACAACGAGGTGAGTACCCTTGGTTACCTTTTCCGGTTGGACCTTTCAAAGTTTTTCATGGGCCTATATCCTTCTTTGCTGCACATATACAACCTTTGGATTCTTATGCTTCCCTTGCTTTTCACATTGGCCTTCCTGACGCTGAACCCTTCCTCTTTAGCATATTTACTACAGAACTTCCGCTTTAGCATATTTACTACAGAACTCGAAATCTAGTTCTTCGCTTGTGAATGTTTGACTAACCACCCCGTAATATTCTTCAATTCCTCTATGCTGACGTGGTAAGCATCCATGCTGTGCAAGTGCCATCCATAAAGAAATTGAATAATGTTATTTATGCATCTGCATTATAAGTTATGTGATTCCACCAAGCAAATGATTTGAATTATGTGATTCCACCAAGTAAATAATATGTAGCTAGCCACCAAGCTAGTTTTCGTGGAGAGTTGGTCCTAAATACTCGACGCAATTTCTAAAAGTATTCAAGATTATGTATGAACAAAAATTCTGATGCCACATCATTCTTGTAGAAGATATAACAGTATCGATGATAGGGTCAAGAGAATAGACCGAAGGCAAGCGCATGTCCAATTTTTACTTGGGCTAAATACATGAATTGTAATCACGTTGGTACGTACGAGTATTATTCAAGCATTACCTTCTGCCGGCAGACCAGCAGTGATAGAGACGGACGGAAGGGCGGTGGCAACGGCGACAGCAGGATTAGCGGGCGGTGGTGCACCAGCAAGCGGCGGCGAGAGGTTCTCGTAGAGGCGGAGGGAACGTACAGACCGGAAGGATCCGGAGGCGGACGGCTCGGGCGGCAAGAGGTACCGTAGAGGCGGAAGGGCATGAAGGATCCCGGAGGCGGACGGCGCGGTGGCGCAGCGGCAAGCAGCGGCGAGAGCCACGGGTCGGCTGCGGCGGCAAGTAGGGCTTGGGTGACAAGTCGGGACTTTATGTTGGTTGATTGAACTATTTTATATCCGGCTAAACTGCCCTCGGACTAAAATTAAAAAAAAAAGCTAATGTAAAATGCCTATATTACCCTTCAAATCGACTGTGGATCTGTGCCAATAGTAGCATCTCCTATGACTAATAATTTGCACGTAAAACGAATCCTAACCAACCCCGGTGACCCGTCGAAAACGCTGACAACACACCTTCTTTGCACGCTGATCGCCACTAAACAAGGAGGCGTCAACTCGTCGAGAACCGTGCAATCTAACATTCATATCATGACAAACACATGATCCAATAGTGCAGGCAAAGGGGGACGCGGACGTTTGATCTCTGGATGTATATACTGTTGGGGAACGTAGCAGAAATTCAAAATTTTCCTACGTGTCACCAAGATCTATCTATGGAGAAACCAGCAACGAGGGGAAGGAGAGTGCACCTACATACCCTTGTAGATCGCTAAGCGGAAGCGTTCAAGAGAACGGGGTTGAAGGAGTCGTACTCGTCGTGATCCAAATCACCGGAGATCCGAGTGCCGAACGGACGGCACCTCCGCGTTCAACACACGTACAGCCCGGTGACGTCTCCCATGCCTTGATCCAGCAAGGAGAGAGGGAGAGGTTGAGGAAGACTCCATCCAGCAGCAGCACAACGGCGTGGTGGTGATGGAGGAGCGTGGTAGTCCTACAGGGCTTCGCCAAGCACCTACGGGAGAGGAGGAGGGAGAGAGGTAGGGCTGCGCCAAGAGGGAGAAGTTCTCGTGTTCTCTGCAGCCCCAAAACCCCCAATATATATAGGGGGAGGGGAGGGGGCTGCGCCCCCTCTAGGGTTCCCTCCCCAGGGGTGGCGGCAGCCCCCCAGATCCCATCTGGGCGGCGGCCAGAGGGGGAGAGAGGGGAGGCGCACCTGGGGTGGGCCTTAGGGCCCATCTGCCCTAGGGTTTGCCCCCTCCCACTCTCCCCTGCGCCTTGGGCCCCTTGTGGGGGGCGCACCAGCCCACCTGGGGCTGGTTCCCTCCCACACATGGCCCATGCAGCCCTCCGGGGTTGGTGGCCCCACTTGGTGGACCCCCCGGGACCCTCCCGGTGGTCCCGGTACGTTACCGGAAAAACCCGAAACTTTTCCGGTACCAAAAGAGGACTTCCCATATATAATCTTTACCTTCGGACCATTCCGGAACTCCTCGTGACGTCCGGGATCTCATCCGGGACTCCAAACATCATTCGGTAACCACATACAAACTTCCTTTATAATCCTAGCATCATCGAACCTTAAGTGTGTAGACCCTACGGGTTCGGGAATCATGCAGACATGACCGAGACGTTCTCCGGTCAATAACCAACAGCGGGATCTGGATACCCATGTTGGCTCCCACATGTTCCACGATGATCTCATCGGATGAACCACGATGTCAAGGACTCAATCGATCCCGTATTCAATTCCCTTTGTCTAGCGGTATTTTACTTGCCCGAGATTCGATCGTCGGTATACCGATACCTTGTTCAATCTTGTTACCGGCAAGTCTCTTTACTCGTTCCGCAACACATCATCCCGTGATTAACCCCTTGGTCACATTGTGCACATTATGATGATGTCCTACCGAGTGGGCCCAGAGATACCTCTCCGTTTACACGGAATGACAAATCCCAGTCTCGGTTCGTGCCAACCCAACAGACACTTTCGGAGATACCTGTAATGCACCTTTATAGCCACCCAGTTACGTTGTGACGTTTGGTACACCCAAAGCATTCCTACGGCATCCGGGAGTTGCACAATCTCATGGTCTAAGGAAAAGATACTTGACATTAGAAAAGCTTTAGCATACGAACTACACGATCTCTATGCTAGGCTTAGGATTGGGTCTTGTCCATCACATCATTCTCCTAATGATGTGATCCCGTTATCAACGACATCCAATGTCCATAGCCAGGAAACCATGACTATCTGTTGATCACAACGAGCTACTCAACTAGAGGCTCACTAGGGACATATTGTGGTCTATGTATTCACACGTGTATTACGATTTCCGGATAATACAGTTATAGCATGAATAAAAGACTATTATCATGAACAAAGAAATATAATAATAACACTTTTATTATTGCCTCTAGGGCATATTTCCAACAGTCTCCCACTTGCACTAGAGTCAATAATCTAGTTCACATCACCATGTGATTAACACTGACGGGTCACATCACCATGTGACCAACATCCAAAGAGTTTACTAGTGTCATTAAACTAGTTCACATCATCATGTGATTAAGACTCAATGAGTTCTGGGGTTTGATCATGTTCTGCTTGTGAGAGAGGTTTTAGTCAACGGATCTGTAACATTCAGATCCGTATGTACTTCGCAAATCTCTAGGTCATATTGTAAATGCTGCTTCCACGCTCCACTTGGAGCTATTCCAAATGGTTGCTCCACTATACGTATCCGGTTTGCTACTCAGAGTCACTCGGATAGGTGTTAAAGCTTGCATCGACGTAACCCTTTACGCCGAACTCTTTATCACCTTCATAATCGAGAAACATGTCCTTATTACTCCAAGGACAATTTTGACCGCTATCTGGTGATCTACTCCTTGATCACCTTTGTACTCTCTTGCCAGATATGTAGCAAGGCACACAACCGGTGCGGTACTTAGCATAGCATACTATAGAGCCTATGTCTAAAGCATAGGGGACGACCTTCGTCCTTTCTCTCTTTTCTGCCTAGGTCGAGCTCCAAGTCTTAACTTCATACCTTACTACTCAGGTAAGAACTCCTTCTTTGACAGATCCATCTTGAACACCTTCAAGATCATGTCAAGGTATGTGCTCATTTGAAAGTACCATTAAGCGTTTTTGATCTATCCTCATAGATCTTAATGCTCAATGTTCAAGTAGCTTAATCCAGGTTTTCTATTGAAAAACACCTTTCAAATAACCCTATATGCTTTCTAGAAATTCTACATCATTTCTGATCAACATATACTCATAAGAAATTCTATAGTGCTCCCACTCACTTCTTTGGAAATACAAGTTTCTCATAGACTTTGTACAAACCCAAAATCTTTGATCATCTCATCAAAGTGTACATTCCAACTCCGAGATGCTTACTCCAGTCCTTAGAAGGATTGCTGGAGCTTTGCATACCTTTTAGCATCCTTAGGATCGCCAAAACCTTTCTGATTGTATCACATACAACCTTTCCTTACGAAAACTGGTAAGGAAACTCGTTTTGACATCCATCTGCCAGATTTCATAAATGCAGCTAATGCTAACATGATTCCGACGGACTTAAGCATCGCTACGGATGAGAAAATCTCATCGTAGTCAACTCCTTGAACTTGTGAAAAACTCTTTGCCACAAGTCGAGCTTCATAGACGGTGACATTACCGTCCACGTCTGTCTTCTTCTTAAAGATCCATTTATCTCAATGGCTTGCCGATCATTGGGCAAGTCCACCAAAGTCCATGCTTTGTTCTGATACATGGATCCTATCTCGGATTTCATGGTTTCTAACCATTTGTCGGAATTTGGGCCCACCATCGCTTCTCCATAGCTCGTAGGTTCATTGTTGTCTAGCAACATGACCTTCAAGACAGGATCACTGTACCACTCTGAAGCAGTACGCATCCTTGTCACCCTACGAGGTACGATAGTGACTTGATCCGAAACTCTATGATCACTATCATAAGCTTCTACATCAATTGGTGTAGGTGCCACAGGAACAACTTCCTGTGCCCTGCTGCACACTAGTTGAAGTGACGGTTCAATAACCTCATCAAGTCTCCACCATCCTCCCACTCAACTTTTCGAGACGAACTTTTCCTCGAGAAAGGACCCGATTCAAGAAACAATCCCTATTGCTTTCGGATCTGAATTAGGAGGTATACCCAACTGTTTTGGGTGTCCTATGAAGATGCATTTTATCCGCTTTGGGTTCGAGCTTATCAACCTGAAACCTTTTCACATAAGCGTCGCAGCCCCAAACTTTTAAGAAACGACAACTTAGGTTTCTCCAAACCATAGTTCAAACGGTGTCATCTCAACGGAATTACGTGGTGCCCTATTTTAAAGTGAATGTGGTTGTCTCTAATGCCTAACCCATGAACGATAGTGGTAATTCGATAAGAGACATCATGGTACGCACCATATCCAATAAGGTGCAACTATGATGTTCGGACACACCATCACACTATGGTGTTCCAGGCGGTATTAATTGTGAAACAATTTCCACAATGTCTTAATTGTGTGCCAAAGCTCGTAACTCAGATACTCATCTCTATGATCATATCATAGATATTTTATCCTCTTGTCACGATGATCTTCAACTTCACTCTGAAATTACTTGAACCATTCAATAATTCAGACTTGTGTTTCATCAAGTAAATATACTCAACATCTACTCGAATCATCTGTGAAGTAAGAACATAACGATATCCACTGCGTGCCTTAGCACTCATTGGACTGCACACATCAAAATGTATTACTTCCAACAAGTTGCTTTCTTGTTCCATCTTACTGAAACCGAGGCTTTTCAGTCATCTTGCCCATGTGGTATGATTTGCATATCTCAAGTGATCCAAAATCAAGTGAGTCCAAACGATCCATTTGCATGGAGTTTCTTCATGCATATACACCAATAGACATGGTTCGCATGTCTCATACTTTTCAAAAACGAGTGAGTCTAAAGATCCATCAACATGGAGCTTCTTCATGCGTTTTATACCAATATGACTTACATGGCAGTGCCACAAATAAGTGGTACTATCATTACTATCTTATATCTTTTGGCATGAAAATGTGTATCACTACGATCGAGATTCAATAAACCATTCCTTTAGGTGCAAGACCATTAAAGGTATTATTCAAATAAATAGAGTAACCATTATTCTCTTTAAATGAATAATCGTATTGCGATAGACATAATCCAATCATGTCTATGCTCAACGCAAACACACAATGACAATTATTTGGGTTTAACACCAATCTCGATGGTAGAGGGAGCATGCGATGCTTGATCACATCAACCTTGGAAACACTTCCAACACGTATCATCAGCTCACCTTTAGCTAGTCTCCTTTTATCTCGTAGTTTTTATTTCGAGTTACTAACACTTAGCAACCGAACCAGTATCTAATACCCTAGTGCTACTAGGAGTACTAGTAAAGTACACATTAACATAATGTATATCCAATATACTTCTATCGACCTTGCCAGCCTTCTCATCTACCAAGTATCTAGGGTAATTCTGCTCTAGTGGTTGTTCCCCTTATTATAGAAGCACTTAGTCTCGGGTTTGGGTTCAACCTTGGGTTTCTTCACTAGAGCAGCAGCTGATTTGCCGTTTCATGAAGTATCCCTTCTTGCCCTTGCCCTTCTTGAAACTAGTGGTTTCACAACCATCAACAATTGATGCTCCTTCTTGATTTCTACTTTCGTGGTGTCAAACAACGCGAATACCTCAAGGATCATCATCTCTATCCTTGATATGTTATAGTTCATCACGAAGCTCTAGCAGCTTGGTGGCAATGACTTTGGAGAAACATCACTATCTCATCTGGAAGATCAACTCCCACTCGATTCAAGTGATTGTTGCACTCAGACAATCTGAGCACAAGCTCAACGATTGAGCTTTTCTCCATTAGTTTGCAGGCTAAGAAAATCGTCGGAGGTCTCATACCTCTTGACGTGGGCACGAGCCTGAAATCCCAATTTCAGCCCTTGAAACATCTCATATGTTCCGCGATGTTTCGAAAACGTCTTTGGTGCCTCAACTCTAAACCGTTTAACTGAACTATCACGTAGCTATCAAAACGTGTATGTCCGATGTTCGCAACATCCACAAACGACGTTTGGGGTTCAGCACATTGAGCGGTGCATTAAGGACATAAGCTTTCTACTGTCCGCATAATCGCTACTGTCAACTTTCAACTATATTTTCTCTAGGAACATATCTAAACAGTGGAACTAAAGCGCGAGCTTACGACATAATTTGCAAAGATATTTTGACTATGTTCAGGATAATTAAGTTCATCTTATGAACTCCCACTCAGATAGACATCCCTCTGGTCATCTAAGTGATTACATGATCCGAGTCAACTAGGCCATGTCCGATCATCACGTGAGACGGACTAGTCATCATCGGTGAACATCTTCATGTTGATCGTATCTACTATACGACTCATGCTCGACCTTTCGGTCTCTGTGTTCCGAGGCCATGTCTGTACATGCTAGGCTCGTCAAGTTAACCCTAAGTGTTTTGCATGTGTAAAACTGTCTTACACCAGTTGTATGTGAACGTAAGGATCTATCACACCCGATCATCACGTGGTGCTTCGAAACGACGAACTTTAGCAACGGTGCACAGTTAGGGGAGAACACTTCTTGAAATTGTTGTAAGGGATCATCTTATTTACTACCGTCGTTCTAAGTAAACAAGATGCATAAACATGATAAACATCACATGCAATCAAATAGTGACATGATATGGCCAATATCATTTTGCTCCTTTTGATCTCCATCTTCGGGGCTCCATGATCATCATCGTCACCGGCATGACACCATGATCTCCATCATCATGATCTCCATCATCGTGTCTTCATGAAGTTGTCTCGCCAACTATTACTTCTACTACTATGGCTACCGGTTAGCAATAAAGTAAAGTAATTACATGGCGTTGTTCAATGACACGCAGGTCATACAATAAATAAAGACAACTCCTATGGCTCCTGCCGGTTGTCATACTCATCGACATGCAAGTCGTGATTCCTATACAAGAACATGATCAATCTCATACATCACATATATTCATCACATTCTTCTTGGCCATATCACATCACATAGCATACCCTGCAAAAACAAGTTAGACGTCCTCTAATTGCTGTTTGCATGTTTTACGTGGCTGCTATGAGTTTCTAGCAAGAACGTTTCTTACCTACGCAAAACCACAACGTGATATGCCAATTGCTATTTACCCTTCATAAGGACCCTTTTCATCGAATCCGTTCCGACTAAAGTGGGAGAGACTGGCACCCGCTAGCCACCTTATGCACCAAGTGCATGTCAATCGGTGGAACCTGTCTCACGTAAGAGTACGTGTAAGGTCGGTCCGGGCCGCTTCATCCCACAATACCGTCGAAACAAGATTGGACTAGTAACGGTAAGCATATTGAACAAAATCAACGCCCACAACTACTTTGTGTTCTACTCGTGCATAGAATCTACACAATAGACCTAGCTCTGATGCCACTGTTGGGGAACGTAGCAAAAATTCAAAATTTTCCTACGTGTCACCAAGATCTATCTATGGAGAAACCAGCAATGAGGGGAAGGAGAGTGCATCTACATACCCTTGTAGATCGCTAACCGGAAGCTTTCAAGAGAACGGGGTTGAAGGAGTCGTACTCGTCGTGATCCAAATCACCGGAGATCCGAGTGCCGAACGGACGGCACCTCCGCGTTCAACACACGTACAGCCCGGTGACGTCTCCCATGCCTTGATCCAGCAAGGAGAGAGGGAGAGGTTGAGGAAGACTCCATCCAGCAGCAGCACAATGGCGTGGTGGTGATGGAGGAGCGTGGTAGTCCTGCAGGGCTTCGCCAAGCACCTATGGGAGAGGAGGAGGGAGAGAGGTAGGGCTGCGCCAAGAGGGAGAAGTTCTCGTGTTATCTGCAGCCCCAAAAACCCCAATATATATAGGGGGAGGGGAGGGGGCTGCGCCCCCTCTAGGGTTCCCTCCCCAGGGGTGGCGGCAGCCCCCCAGATCCCATCTGGGCGGCGGCCAGAGGGGGAGAGAGGGGAGGCGCGCCTGGGGTGGGCCTTAGGGCCCATCTGCCCTAGGGTTTGCCCCCTCCCACTCTCCCCTGCGCCTTGGGCCCCTTGTGGGGGGCGCACCAGCCCACCTGGGGCTGGTTCCCTCCCACACATGGCCCATGCAGCCCTCCGGGGTTGGTGGCCCCACTTGGTGGACCCCCCGGGACCCTCCCGGTGGTCCCGGTACGTTACCGGAAAAACCCGAAACTTTTCCGGTGACCAAAAGAGGACTTCCCATATATAAATCTTTACCTCCGGACCATTCCGGAACTCCTCGTGACGTCCGGGATCTCATCCGGGACTCCGAACATCATTTGGTAACCACATACAAACTTCCTTTATAACCCTAGCGTCATCGAACCTTAAGTGTGTAGACCCTACGGGTTCGGGAATCATGCAGACATGACCGAGACGTTCTCCGGTCAATAACCAACAGCGGGATCTGGATACCCATGTTGGCTCCCACATGTTCCACGATGATCTTATCGGATGAACCACGATGTCAAGGACTCAATCGATCCCGTATTCAATTCCCTTTGTCTAGCGGTATTTTACTTGCCCGAGATTCGATCGTCGGTATACCGATACCTTGTTCAATCTCGTTACCGGCAAGTCTCTTTACTCGTTCCGCAACACATCATCCCGTGATCAACTCCTTGGTCACATTGTGCACATTATGATGATGTCCTACCGAGTGGGCCCAGAGATACCTCTCCGTTTACACGGAGTGACAAATCCCAGTCTCGATTCGTGCCAACCCAACAGACACTTTCGGAGAAACCTGTAATGCACCTTTATAGCCACCCAGTTACGTTGTGACGTTTGGTACACCCAAAGCATTCCTACGGCATCCGGGAGTTGCACAATCTCATGGTCTAAGGAAAAAATACTTGACATTAGAAAAGCTTTAGCATACGAACTACACGGTCTCTATGCTAGGCTTAGGATTGGGTCTTGTCCATCACATCATTCTCCTAATGATGTGATCCCGTTATCAACGACATCCAATGTCCATAGCCAGGAAACCATGACTATCTGTTGATCACAACGAGCTAGTCAACTAGAGGCTCACTAGGGACATATTGTGGTCTATGTATTCACACGTGTATTACGATTTCCGGATAATACAGTTATAGCATGAATAAAAGACTATTATCATGAACAAAGAAATATAATAATAACACTTTTATTATTGCCTCTAGGGCATATTTCCAACATATACACCCTATATATGAAAAAAATAGTAATTAAATAGAAAGTCGAATTCGAAAATATTTGTGAAATAAGCTTGACCTTTCATTGTACTTGTAACAAAATTCCACAAGACGAAAAACCCTGTTGACTTCTTTTCAAAAAAAAGTTTCAGCCAAAATAGTATGAATAGTGACCTATAATAGCAAATAATTTTGTTTTTTTTTGCCCTAAAGTCAACACCGGGTTTTCATTCGCGAAAATTTATATGCTAGTGCAAAAGAAAGTCAAGTTTATTCCAAAAAAAACTTCTAAACTTATTTGACTTTCTTGTAAAAAGAAATTTTGGGTGTATCTACAACCAGGAAGCAAGGGGTATTTGTATTTCCCAGGCGAAGGGCCTCATAAATCCATTACAACACTCGGGTAACCAAAAGCATGAAGAAGTAAGAAATACTCCCTCTGTCCGAAAATACTTGTCATCAAAATGAATAAAAAAATATGTATCTAAAACTGAAATATATCTAGACATCCCCATTTATCTTGTTTGATGACAAGTATTTTCGGATGGAGGGAGTACTTGCTTCCCAAAAGAAGGGGCGGAACATATAAATTTATGGAATAATTTTCTCTGACATGAGCATTACCAGTACAAGGAAATTGGTCGTGAAAGCACTTCTTGCCTGCTCATCATGCCACTGGCGATTAGGAATCCATACTACCAGCAGCTTGCTCATCACCATCCGTGCCATCATCTCACCACAATATCTGGAATCGTCGTCTTCTACAAGGTACAACTCCAGGTTCAGCCGATGTTCTGTCCTCGAAGGACCATTAGTGTCATCCTCGCTCTTCGGCCAGCATCTCATCACCAAGGCTTCCGCTTTGTCCTGCAAGACACAATATCTGAAAAGCATCTCATCCTCGCTCTTCTTGCATCGTAGGGCGATCGATACCATGACCACTAACACATTTCTCAGCAATCTGCAATCTCCACAAAGTTCTTGAAGCACCACAGAGGCATGGAGCAATCTTTCCTTCAAGATAGAGATCAATAATCCGATCAAGGACGCCCTTCTTCGGGCAACTTAAGGGCACATTGTGCAAGTTCAACTTGTCTCCTTGGAAAACTAGGATCCCAATGCAGCCCGAGCACACAACACCTCAAACAGCGCGACATCAAAAGAATATCCATTGGATTGGATTTCCCTGTTGGTTGCCCAGTGCCGAGAAATTCAGGATCGATATAACCTGCATATACTCCAGTGTTCCTTGTTTTCTCCTGAATAAGACACCGTTGGTCTTACTAGCATCTTGGGTTTTCTGAACTTCAGGATGCAGAAGAACCTACATAGAAAGCTGAAGGAGGTCAGAAGCGAGCGGCAGATATCAAAGCTTCAGCAGCAGTGCAAATGATGAATGGCTTCGAGCTGCTCCAGCATGAACCCTGCGTGTTTTTGTTTTTCATAAGTTTTTCGCCCTCCAGCATTTGAACCCTGGGCGTTTGACAACCACATATTTACATTTTTTTGAGATGGTCAAATTTGCGGATTTTTTTTTAGGTACCGGCCTGAATCAATTCAGGTAAAAAAGAACCAAGTTCCTTGCAAGCTCTGAAGATAAGAGTAAAGGCCCTAGGGCACTAAAACCAACTATACAAGCCATGAAAAAAAAGGTTCGTTTTGTAGCGCAAAATCTTGAAGTGAAAATCCAATCTCAGGCAAACCCTGAAGACACCAAACATGCGATCCGAGAAACCAACTGCCACAGGCACAAACCCACACAACTCAGAAAGAGAAACATGCCATAAGGTTCAAGCTTTGATTCTAAAACCAATAAGTAAATAAAATCAGAAAAAAGATAAGGTTTAAGCCTTCACAGCCTGACAGACACCTGTAAAAAAAAAGTCGCTTCCTTTCATCTTAAGAATGATTACCAGCTACAGAAATCCATGGAATACATGAAGGTTGCGAATACATGAGGAACAGTCCTGAATCCGAAGGTCAAAACAAAAAGGCACCGTGCTCGGCGGTTCTCTCTAAATACATGTCTGACGTCTCTACCGGCAATTACAGCTCCAAAAACTATGAATAAAACCGCATTTGGAACGAGATGGTGGCGCAAAAAAAAATGATCTACGGTATGAAAGTGGGGGTTGCTTGGCCGAGGATTCATGGCACGCTTTGTTGGGCGCCACCCTGGACTTTTGTTCTGCTCACGTCACTCTTTCGTAGGTGCCACCAATCTGCATGTGAAGCCATTCTGCAGCCGGCGAGCCCTGGGCGTACTCCCTTGGTGTTTGCGGGTCAAATGTTAACCCTGGAGCTGTGTTGTATGCCGGCGCAGCGAACTGCAAGTGAGAAGAACAAAAGGTAAACCTTCTGGAGCTAAGATATATTTTGCTGTGAATATATTGGCAAGGGACAAAACGCGATATAATATATTGATGACACAATTTGAGAAATCAAACGTTGAAGCTAAGATATATTTCCTTGTACCAGTTATCTTGCTATACTTAGCCATTGAGTTCACAATTCACTTACGTCTTTAGTTGGAAATGTTTCAACTCCGTTGTGAGCATGGGCATGGGCGTTAACCGCCTCGAGCTTCATGGACAGGAACTGCAGATGACAGCAATTGTCGAGCTATTATTAACTGCACTATCGAGGGCAATACAATTCCATAGAAGCGACAATCTGTGACACAACATACCTCAATTTGGCGTTCCAAAGCTTGGACATAATTGATTATCTCATCAAGGACTGATGCTTTCCCAATAACCTAACCAAGGACGCATAAGCTTTCCAAAGAAAATCATTTACAGACACAAAACTAGGGAGGAAATTTGAAGATGATAGATATATGTGGAAATTAGTGGGACGGAATGGAAACATAAAAATATTGAATGCTTGTTGATGAGATTAAAATGCACCTTATTACATCCAGGGACAAGATCTTGGAGAATTTTCATCCGCTCGGTTATTTTCTCACGCCGTGCCTGTCAAAATAAATAGAACTTTCAGTGACCAGATTTGTAGCTCCTTTAATGGGCAGTGTGAATGTGTATCTATGGGGTGTATAAGAATACTCAAAATTGAAAACAATACATTCAGAATAGTCAAAACTGAAAACAGTGCATAGAACTGACCCTTTCTGCAAGGCTATGGCTGTCAGTTGCTTGACCCCTTCTTGCCCTCACATGGATGAAATCTTGCTTTGGTGGCGGGGGATTTTGGTCAACAGCCTTACTAGCATTTCTTGAATCAGCTTCAGCATCTTTTCTGACACTACCATTATCATCACTGGATTTATTTGCCTTGAAACGCTTTGCTTCTGCATCAGTCTGCACATTAAGATTCCAGTGAATTAGCAAATAGCGATTAAGACAGACAAGAGAAAGAACGATTATTCTCTTGCTCTCTACATAAGCTGTGCATACCAAACTATGGGCATTTTTTCTGTAGAATATAACAAAAAATATTGTAAACTGCCTTCTGGCCTCACAAGTCAAACACCTATTTAAACTTCAATCGACACATAACCAGTCAACATAAAGGGGCAAAATCATATAATGGCACCAATAAAAAATTAAAGATCACATGTGACAATAACAATTGTTTGCAGACTATCACCTATAGATGCCTGCTAAAATATCACAGTAGATTACTGAATGCAAGTAGAAGATGCAAAACACTCTGGACCAATAGGTTGTTGGTTCAGTACATTAGTAGTTAGTGCTGGAGATAGTTGATTGGATATAATTGTTTGTGACAATAACAATGGTTTGCAGACTATCACCTATAGATGCCAGCTAAAATATCACAGTAGATTACTGAATGCAAGTAGAAGATGCAACACACTCTGGACCATTAGGTTGTTGGTTCAGTATATTAGTAGTTAGTGCTGGAGATAGTTGATTGGATATAATTGTTTGTCCATCAACCACCTTTAACCAGCAAGTGCAGACCAAAAAAGTAATGCACTAAACCCGGAGGTACCTAAGACAGAGAACTGTAAAACAATTAGTCAATCCAGCTGTCACCCAAAAACTTGGTCATGGTATATATATTCAACATGCATACTGTTTATGTAGACAAAAATAACAGTGGGGAAGGGTTAAAAAAATAGTGGATGGTTTTATTTTCTAAGATACTAACACAGCAAGCAGAAAAATGGGATACCAAATTACCAATATGACTATATTACAGATTTACAGTGGCAGCAAGATTTCAGCGGTAGAATAGTGCTGAATGTAGGCTGTAGCTACATAACGAGCATGTAGGACGGTGGAAGTTCTATTTGCATATTCACATCTACTGCTGGTTCAGTAACTTGTTCCCCCTTGCAACTAGGGATTATAAAGATTGGCAGACTTTGTGCGAGGATAAACTAGTCTTATTAACTTGAATACTGAGCAGAGCAATCATACGCTGTTAACATCGATGAGCCAAGCCTAAGAGGCGTTAGCAGTTTAGCACCGATATGGACCAATCTAGAGTACGTGCACACATCACTGTGCAGTACCAAGTTATGACACCTACTTATTATATACATCCTTTCAGTTGACATAAGTTGAGTCGTGAAAGCCACTACAGGATGTCTTTGTCAAAAGCACTCACTCTGTTTCTTTATACTCCGCATGTAAGATTTGCCTTAAGTTAAACATTCGTAAAGTTTCATCCACACACAAAAAACTTCATAAAGTTTGACCAAATTTATATTAAAAACTATCAACATCTATGATACTAAAGGTCTACAATATGAAAATTAATTCCATGATGCATCTAATGATATTGAATTGATACTGTGAATGTTGACAATTTTCCTATAATTTTGGTCAAACTTTGCAAAGTTTGACTTAAGACAAAACTTATATGCAGAGTAAAAACAACGGAGGGAGTAGAATCCAGGCCAACACCGTGGATATAATAAAACTGTGGCTAGCTAAAAATAGGAAAACTAGCACTGTAATCAACGGTGTGTTATTATTACAATAATGATGGAAGGTGGCTACAGAGTAATGGTGGCTTTCGTACATCTGGAAGTGAGTCTTATCTATACCCAAACTTAGACACCACTTATGGTTCCTACTCAAAAGGCATTTGGTAATTAGGGGAATCTTTAATGTTAACCTTCCAGTACTTGTACAGAATGTTGTGGATTTTTTTGTGCGGCCCTATATAAACTAAATTATGAACCAGCATCCAAGTCTAGATGCATTCATGCATTGTCACACGGCAAATGCTAGCTGCAGCCAGCAGACTATATATCCAACTGAACTAAAGTACCAAATCAATCCGAGCTAACCAAAACGGCCATGCTACTGACTTAGAAGAACCACAACTACGCCGAATCGAACACATGAGCAGATCACCGACGCCGCCAAGCTGACCGGTATCTGAAGCGGCTGCAGTAAGTAGTATAGTAGAGTAACAGTTCGCGAGCCTCCGAATCCCCCTCTCATTAGCCCAAACTCCGCCCCCGCCACACGGATCACGGCGAACGCCGAGGAGAAACCTACCAAATCCTGGCCGCCGCCGCCGCCGCCGGAGGTGGAGACAGGCCTGGCGGAGGCCGAGTCGTCCTCGGACGCGGGAGGCTCCCGCTGCCTCCTCCGCGGGCGGCTGCCGCTGCTCTGGCCCGTGACGGCGGAGGAGGCCTCCCCCGCCGCGCGCCCGCCGGCCGCGCCGGCGCGGGGCGGCGGGCGCCAGGGCTCGGCCTTGAGCTGCGGGGCGGGGTCCATCGCGGGCGAGCGGCGCAGCGAGGCGCCCCTTCGCGCGGCGGCGCGGCGAGGCCCTAGGGTTTGGCGGGGGGCGCGTCCGCGGGCGGGGGGCGACCAGATCGGGCGGGGAGGCCGAGGCTGGGGGAGGGAGCTCGCCGCGGCACTGACCCACTGTGCACTTGCGCAGGGTGGGGGGGAGAGGGAGGTCAGAGAAGACTGGAGGAGAAAGAAATTAATAAATGCTCGGGATTTGGCCACGCGGTGATTGGCGGGCGTGCGTGGGGCTGCCGCTGGATCTACTCCACTCCAACGCGATCGAATCTGCTTGGGACTGGACGTGCGGGTCGGCCCAGCCCAGCCCGGCCCGGCCCGGCCGACCCGTCTTGGAGCATGTTGTTGCGGCACAAGCTGTCTTCAGCCTGGCGAACCGACGCGGGTCGCCGTCACGTGTCCGGTGTGCCCGTGGAAGGCGGTCTAGGAGGCAGGGACTGGAGGCCTCCGTACCGGGTAGGCATCTTCTTTGTCTTTCAAATAATAAAGTTTCTCTGTCTCGCTTTCCTTTTTCTTTCATGTGAAAAGCATCAGATCTATACACAAAAATTTACCTTAAGAATCAAGCATCTCAAACACAAAAAATATTATGTCAAGATTCCGAGATCACCGAACGAACGCCACTGCGCCAGAACGAGCCGTCGGTGCATCACTGTCGCCGCTCCCCTGTAACACAACCAGTTTGGTATTGTCGATGACATTTTTATCTTGTGTATACCTAATCTCGTCTTATAAAGATGGTTGTCATTAAGTGCGCAACCCCTACTCCTAATCTATCCCGATTAACTTCAACGAGGTCTTCATCATCATCATCCTTGACTAAGTGAGTGTTGTAGCAATCGGCACCCTGAAGGGATTGAGAAAGAAAAGCCGTGAAGAAGATGGGTGCAAGATCATCCTAGCTTTGTGGAGCACACAGATGATTCCGTAGTATCTATGCATGACATTGAGCAATCTTGTCGGCGAGGAGTGATGGAAGTTCCTCGAGGTGGTCATCATCAAGAAAGTTTGTGATCACACTATTGTCAAGCGGGAACTCAAAATAGTCAAGTTTGAACGCTAAAGGATGACTATGTCGTAAGGTTCATAATGCTCACGTGAGAGGACAAATGCGTAGCAAAAAGGGAAGGTTCATGACGTAACCAGCGGACATTGTACATTGTACATTGAACATTGAACAAGCCCTGAAATTTAGAATCCCATCGACATACTTGATGTTTTGAAATTTTAGAGTTCTTCCATATTTCGATATATTGGAACTTGTTGAACTTCATAGAAATTTGATCAATTTTTTTTGTTTAGAATCAGGTTGAATCAAACCCCCAAATCTGTACATAGATTACAAACATTCCTGAACGCATCAAAACTACGAAAATAGAGAAATTTCGCTGAAATTTTGAACCCATCCATGAAACATCACATACCGCTCGAAAGGGTCAAATGTGTGGCAAGGAGGGAAATTCATGACGCAGTCAATCAACACTCAACAAGCTCTAAACTTTTGAACCTCGCCGACATATTGAACCTTTTGAAATTCCAGAAGTTCTTCTGAATTTTGATATATTGAAATCCATTGAAATCCTTTGAAATTAGAACTAAAATTTTGTTTAGAATCAGGCTGAAACAAACACGAAGCTTGGAGACTACAAATGTTTCTGAACCCATCAAAACTACCACAAAACAGGGAAACTCCGTTGAACGCGCAAAAAGTTGAAAGTTTGACAGGGCCTCATCACAACTCAAATGTTAGACTATCGTGCATATTTCACTGTCAAAAATGATAGCTGCCATAAAAACTTTTTGGTAAAATACTGCCGTCTACCGCGTCGTAGTCTTATTTTTGTACAATAAAGCGCGTCACATGTGTGACATGTGTGCTGTCCATTCTAGATGTGTTTGATGCTACAGCCCATCCGTATGCGCCAACATCACAACCTTCGTTGACCCCCAGTTTCATTTCATACAATTACGCACCCATCACACAAGCTTTCTAAGTATCAGTAATTTTTAATAGGCAAACTTGTGGTAATCTGATTGTATTAGCAGGAGCAGAAAAGAAGGTAAATACTGCAGATAGATCGATAGTTAAAAATCAAGCATCGACGGTACGGGGAAGGCACGCGGCTGCTGAGCCCGACGAGCCAGCTAAGCTAATCAAACCCATCCCTCGCTTAACCCTGAAGAAACCAACCCCGGAAAAGTTGAACCAACGAGCGACCCACCAGAAGGGGTCTCCACGCGGCGGGCGGAACCATTTCGGGGACCGTTCCGCAAAACGTCCACCTACCAAATTTGATTTCCCTTTTTCTTTTACCACCCCCACCACCCCCGTTGCCCCCCGTTCCACTCCAAAGCGAAACCGACCTTTCCCCCTTCCCCTCCCCCTCCCC